>NC_047134.1:2390527-2580527 GCF_009829125.3 Periophthalmus magnuspinnatus | reverse complement strand
GTGGGTACTCGGGGAGCACCAAGTTAAGAGCACGAGGACCAGTGGGTACTCGGGGGGCACCAAGGTTAGAGCAGGGGGACCAGTGGGTACTCGGGGAGCACCAAGATAAGAGCACGAGGACCAGTGGGTACTCGGGGGGCAACAAGGTAAGAGCACGGGGACCAGTGGGTACTCGGGGGGCACCAAGGTAAGAGCACAAGGACCAGTGGGTACTCGAGGGGCACCAAGGTTAGAGCACGGGGACCAGTGGGTACTCGGGGAGCACCAAGTTAAGAGCACGAGGACCAGTGGGTACTCGGGGGGCACCAAGGTTAGAGCAGGGGGACCAGTGGGTACTCGGGGAGCACCAAGATAAGAGCACGAGGACCAGTGGGTACTCAGGGGGCACCAAGGTAAGAGCACGGGGACCAGTGGGTACTCGGGGGGCAACAAGTTATGAGCACAGGGGCCAGTGGGTACTCGGGGGGCACCAAGGTAAGAGCACGGGGACCAGTGGGTACTCGGGGGGCACCAAGGTAAGAGCACAGGGACCAGTGGGTACTCGAGGGGCACCAAGGTTAGAGCATGGGGACCAGTGGGTACTCGGAGAGCACCAAGGTAAGAGCGCGGGGACCAGTGGGTACTCGGGTGGCACCAAGGTTAGAGCTCGGGGACCAGTGGGTACTCGGGGGGCACCAAGGTTAGAGCGCGGGGACCAGTGGGTACTCGGGGGGCACCAAGGTTAGAGCGCGAGGACCAGTGGGTACTCGGGGGGCAACAAGGTAAGAGCACGGGGACCAGTGGGTACTCGGGGGGCACCAAGGTAAGAGCACAAGGACCAGTGGGTACTCGAGGGGCACCAAGGTTAGAGCACGGGGACCAGTGGGTACTCGGGGAGCACCAAGTTAAGAGCACGAGGACCAGTGGGTACTCGGGGGGGCACCAAGGTTAGAGCAGGGGGACCAGTGGGTACTCGGGGAGCACCAAGATAAGAGCACGAGGACCAGTGGGTACTCGGGGGGCAACAAGGTAAGAGCACGGGGACCAGTGGGTACTCGGGGGGCACCAAGGTAAGAGCACAAGGACCAGTGGGTACTCGAGGGGCACCAAGGTTAGAGCACGGGGACCAGTGGGTACTCGGGGAGCACCAAGTTAAGAGCACGAGGACCAGTGGGTACTCGGGGGGCACCAAGGTTAGAGCAGGGGGACCAGTGGGTACTCGGGGAGCACCAAGATAAGAGCACGAGGACCAGTGGGTACTCAGGGGGCACCAAGGTAAGAGCACGGGGACCAGTGGGTACTCGGGGGGCAACAAGTTATGAGCACAGGGGCCAGTGGGTACTCGGGGGGCACCAAGGTAAGAGCACGGGGACCAGTGGGTACTCGGGGGGCACCAAGGTAAGAGCACAGGGACCAGTGGGTACTCGAGGGGCACCAAGGTTAGAGCACGGGGACCAGTGGGTAATCGGAGAGCACCAAGGTAAGAGCGCGGGGACCAGTGGGTACTCGGGTGGCACCAAGGTTAGAGCTCGGGGACCAGTGGGTACTCGGGGGGCACCAAGGTTAGAGCGCGGGGACCAGTGGGTACTCGGGGGGCACCAAGGTTAGAGCGCGAGGACCAGTGGGTACTCGGGGGGCACCAAGGTTAGAGCACGGGGACCAGTGGGTACTCGAGGGGCACCAAGGTTAGCGCACGAGGACCAGTGGGTACTCGGGGGGCACCAAGGTAAGAGCACGAGGACCAGTGAGTACTCGACAGGCACCAAGGTAAGAGCACGAGGACCAGTGGGTACTCGGGGGGCACCAAGGCAAGAGCACGGGGACCAGTGGGTACTCCTGGGGGCACCAAGGTAAGAGTGCGGGGACCAGTGGGTACTCGGGGGGGCACCAAGGCAAGAGTGCGGGGACCAGTGGGTACTCGGGGGGGCACCAAGGCAAGAGCGCGGGGACCAGTGGGTACTCGGGGGGCACCGAGGTTAGAGCACGAGGACCAGTGGGTACTCGGGGGGCACCGAGGTTAGAGCACGGGGACCAGTGGGTACTCGGGGGGCACCAAGGTTAGAGCACGGGGACCAGTGGGTACTCGGGGGGCACCAAGGTTAGAGAACAGGGACCAGTGGGTACTCGGGGGGGCACCAAGGCAAGAGCGCGGGGACCAGTGGGTACTCGGGGGGCACCAAGGTTAGAGCACAGGGACCAGTGGGTACTCGGGGGGGCACCAAGGCAAGAGTGCGGGGACCAGTGGGTACTCGGGGGGGCACCAAGGTAAGAGCGCGGGGGACTTTATCACTAAATTCATACAGTTTTTGTTTTGCAAATGCTTTCTGGTTCTGTCCTTGTCCAAGTCCAGGTCTGAGTGCAGCTGTTCTGATGGTCACTCTTTGTTCAGCCGTTGTGTTTCAGCAGATGTTTGGGACTTGGTGTGACCACAGGAGTTCTTAGTATAAGTTAAATTAAATGTAAATGTGTCCCTTCAGCTGCAGAGTTAGAAACAAAAATTGCCTGTTGGGCTCAAAATGACCCATTAAAGTAGAGTTTTTGGAAGCAAAAAGTAAAAAGTCGTCCCTCCTCAAAGATGACGGTGAAACTTTAGGACAGAAGTTGACTGTTTTTCTGTGAGGGCTGTGCCAGGCGTCGCTATGATCCATATCATGAGGAGAAGCTCTACCAGGCGAAGGTTTGAGATGTTCTTTTCCTGTAAGAGTCTCTCTTGTACCGAGATTAATTCTTTTTGGGTTTCCAGGTGGGTTATAAAAATATATTATAAATGTTTAAAATAACAAAAATAATTCCCCTTCAAACAAAGCAGCACAGTGAGTCCAACAGATTAAATGCAATCGTGTTTGTATCAGCCGCACCTCGGCTCTGTGTGAACGACAGATGTATCAAAGCATCCATTTTCTCCTCTTCCTCTCCTCCTCCTCCTCTTCCTCATCTTCCTCAGGTGTACTACGCCTACTCCACAAACTCGTCGACATATGAGTACATTGACATTCCTCTGGTGAATAAATACAGCCATCTGTCCATGTTAGACTACAACCCCCGAGAGAGGGCGCTGTACGCCTGGAACAACGGGCACCAGGTACTAGACCCGGTCCGGACCGCGACTGGACCAGGACTAAAACTAGACTGGGACTAGACCAGGACAAGAACTAAACCAGGACTAAACCAGGAATAAATGAGGTTCTGACTGGCTCTCGTGTTTCTGTTTCAGGTTCTGTACAATGTGACGCTGTACCACATCATCCAGTAGAGGGCGCCCCTGCCCCACCCCTGAGGATCTAAACCTGACATTTGATTTATTAAGATTCATTTATTGTTTACTTTGACTGTTTCTAAACCAGGACTAAACTAAGTCTAAACCAGGAGCAAGCCAGGACTGAACCAGGACTGAACCAGGAATAAACCAGAACTAAGCCAAGTCTAGACCAGGAGCAAGCCAGGACTGAACCAGGACTGAACCAGGACTGAACCAGGACTGAACCAGGACTGAACCCAATTAGGTGACAATCAGACTGTTAATGATTTTTACAGAATCTTGTTTGAAGCACAAAAAGTATTTTCTACTCACACCACACAGATCCAGATTTCACCGAAACCGGGTCAAAACCGGGTCAAAACCGGGTCAAAACCGGGTCAAAACCGGGTCAAAACCGGGTCAAAACCGGGTCAAAACTGGGCCAAATCCGGGCCAAATCTGGGCCAAATCCGGGCCAAAACACATCTCAAAGTCACCAAACGCAGAGGAATGACCCCACAGACCCCAGAGACCCCTCCCACAGAGCAGAGCCTTTGACAGAACAGAACCAGTCGCCTGGTGGTTCTTGGGCAGAATGTGTGTCTAAAATGGCGGCGCTCCACCTCAGTGTCTTGTGTACAGTCGTATTAACAGCAATAGGACGCAGAGAGGCATCGTGGGTAAATAGTCCCTCAACGACTGTTTGTTTTTACTCTAATATTTGAAGTTTCAGCACAAACATCACATTTACACCACCACCACCACGCAAAAGTACAGCAAGACCACCCAAACACCACCCAAAGTCACATTTACACCACCACCACCCAAAACCAAGACCACCCAAACAGCACCCACAGTCACATTTACACCACCACCACCCAAAACCAAGACCACCCAAACACCACCCACAGTCACATTTACACCACCACCACGCAAACACCACCCACAGTCACATTTACACCACCACCACGCAAAAGTACACCAAGACCACCCAAACACCACCCAAAGTAACATTTACACCATGACCACCCAGACACCACCCACAGTCACATTTACACCACGACCACCCAAACACCACCCACAGTCACATTTACACCACGACCACCCACAGTCACATTTACACCATGACCACCCAAACACCACCCACAGTCACATTTACACCATGACCACCCAAACACCACCCAAAGTCACATTTACACCAAGACCACCCAAACATCACCCAAAGTCACATTTACACCACGACCACCCAAACACCACCCAAAGTCACATTTACACCAAGACCACCCAAACACCACCCACAGTCACATTTACACCACCACCATGCAAAAGTACACCAAGACCACCCAAACACCACCCAAAGTAACATTTACACCACGACCACCCAAACACCACCCACAGTCACATTTACACCACGACCACCCAAACACCACCCAAAGTCACATTTACACCAAGACCACCCAAACACCACCCACAGTCACATTTACACCATGACCACCCAAACACCACCCACAGTCACATTTACACCACGACCACCCAAACACCACCCAAAGTCACATTTACACCAAGACCACCCAAACACCACCCACAGTCACATTTACACCACGACCACCCATAGTCACATTTACACCATGACCACCCAAACACCACCCACAGTCACATTTACACCACGACCACACAAAGTTCAGCAGAAAAACATTGTTCATTTGATTTATTTATTTCAGTGAGTTTTGGTGAGATCTGCATTTTTGTTGCTCTGGTTTTGGAACTGTCAGATGACCCTGACCCTTAACCCTAACCCTCACCCTGACCCCTGACCCTTAACCCTGACCCTAACCCTCACGCTGACCCTAACTCCTGACCCCTCACTCTTGACCCCTGACCCTGACCCATAGACTGTATAAATAACTGGACTAAATGAGTGTGACCACAGCGTTTAGCTCCAAATGAAGCTCATTGCGGCTAACAGTTATAGCGGCTAATCTGGAGTATCATAGCAACCATCTGGAGTATCATAGCAACCAAAGAGCCAATCAGGCCCGATGTGGTTGAAGGTAACGAGTTAAAACAACATTTTAAGACCAAAATGACGAGTTTGACAGTGACAGTTACAGTTACTTCCTGTTTGTAACATGGCAGCTAGCAGGGTAGCTATGTCCATTTATACATAGAGTCTATGGCCTGACCCCTGACCCCAGTGTCCAGTTTGGATGATGTACACATCTGTCCTGTTATGGTTCAGACTGCTCTGATTAGGGCAGTGTTTGCATATTTATTTATAATGTAATGATGGGCTGATACGGAAATAAAAACATGTTTTATGTCTTTTGAAAATAGAAAAACAGTGATGTGTCCAGAGGTGTGTCCAGTTTAAAGAGGAGGTGTGTCCAGTTTAAAGAGGAGGTGTATCCAGTTTAAAGAGGGGGTTTATCCAGTTTAAAGAGGAGGTGTATCCAGTTTAAAGAGGAGGTGTGTCCAGATTAAGGAGAAGGTGTGTCCAGTTTAAAGAGGAGGTGTGTCCAGTTTAAAGAGGAGGTGTGTCCAGTTTAAAGAGGGGGTTTATCCAGTTTAAAGAGGAGGTGTATCCAGTTTAAAGAGGAGGTGTATCCAGTTTAAAGAGGAGGTGTGTCCAGTTTAAAGAGGAGGTGCATCCAGTTTAAAGAGGAGGTGCGTCCAGTTTAAAGAGGAGGTGTATCCATATTAAGGAGGAGGTGTGTCCAGTTTAAAGAGGAGGTGCGTTCAGTTTAAAGAGGAGATGCGTTCAGTTTAAAGAGGAGGTGTATCCATATTAAGGAGGAGGTGTGTCCAGTTTAAAGAGGAGGTGCGTTTAGTTTAAAGAGGAGATGCGTTCAGTTTAAAGAGGAGGTGTATCCATATTAAGGAGGAGGTGTGTCCAGTTTAAAGAGGAGGTGTATCCAGATTAAGGAGGAGGTGTGTCCAGTTTAAAGAAGTGTGTCCAGTTTAAAGAGGAGGTGCGTTCAGTTTAAAGAGGAGATGCGTTCAGTTTAAAGAAGAAGTGTGTCCAGTTTAAAGAGGAGGTGCATTCAGTTTAAAGAGGAGGATGTATCGAGTTTAAAAAGGAGGTGTTTCCAGTCGCTCCCTTATCAAAAACAGCGGTTTCAGATGTCGGTCATGTTTAAGTAATCAAACCCTCCTTATGGCCTGTACAAGGCTCCGCCCCCTCTTTAATACCCCATAGAAATAAATACCCCCTCTTTAAAGTCAGCTCTTCTGTTTAGTTAGCTCTGTTTAAGGTTTGGTTCATATTTAGAACATAAAAAGTTCGAATGTGTTTCAAGTTTTGAGTCAGATTCTGTGTTTTGGAAAAATGTTTCAGGTTTAAGGCTCAGCTTCAGCTTCAGCACATGTTTTATTATCATTATCATTATTATTATTATTATTAAGATGATTACTGATTGTTTATTGGTTGTTACCGTGGTGACATCTGCATGTGGCTCCGCCTTAAACACTTTGTGATTCTCAATAAACGTTTAAAACTCTGATGTCTGTGATTTTATTTAATATTCATCATTTAAATGTCCCATAATGCACTGCTCTCTGATTCTCTCTTTGTTCTAATGTTTCCTCATCACAAACAGGAGTTGTGTTTTGTTTCATTCACACATGTTTAACACACAAACCCTGCAGATTTCTCTCAAACTAAAAACACACAGAGTTTAGGAGCAGAAACCACCTAGTGATGTCATCATACAGGAAGTGCTCCACTGTGTTTTTAAACTTCATACACCTTCACTAAAATCATTTAGATCATTTCAGTCCTGGAGCTGAAGGAATAAAAAGACTCTCTGGTCTCACCTCTGGTTTATTGTGTCTTATTTATATGACTGATTTTGTTCTATTTAATTTTATTCCCTCTAACCCAAAGGCTGCCAGTTCAGTCTCTCTCACCCTAGTAAGGCATGTTTTAATCTCTGGAACCTAGGTCTCTCTCCTTTACTCTGTCCTTCTATCCTTCTTACCTTCCTTCCCCCCATCCTTCCTTGTTTCCTTTCCTTCTTCCCTCCTCGCTCGCCTCTCTCCTCCACTCATTGGCGCATGCGCAGTGTTCTGAACAGAACTGCACTGATTTCACACGTTTCTAGAGACGCTGCGCGCATGCGCAGTGCCTCTCGCGCGGAGCATCTCTGTGACAAAGGGACCGTGTGCGCGCCGCTCGCGCCCGCGCCGGGACTAAACCGTTTTTACCGGAGAATCTTCGGACCTTTGTTTGCGCGCGAGCACAGGTGACGCACGCACTGCGGGGCGCGCGGCCTGACGTGCTGCCGGTGTGTGCGCGTGCGTGAGGCTCGTGCGTGAGGAGCGGCACCGGAGAAGAACCGGAGGAGACACCGGCGTGTCCCGCCGCAGCAGGCCGCAGACATGAGCTCCAACTGGGGCACGGAGCTGTGGGTAGGTCCGCCTCGACCACCGGAGACCCGTGCGCGCATGTGTGCGTGTGTGCGCGTGAGGAATAGACGGGCCTCGTGCTCCGTCTGCCATGGCAACGACCGCGTGACCACAGCCTCCAGAACCGCGCCAAACGAGACCGGTCCGGGTCCGACCCGGGACAAACCTTGTCGCATGTTTTTAATGTGTCTGTACATGTGTGCGTGTGCGCGCGTGCGTGTTATTCAGGGGTAATGATAATGGCACCTGCAGCGCGCGGCCACTGTGCGCATGCGCGTGAGGGGGTCTTCAGTAATAACATATTATAACATACATAGATATACATACAGTGCTCTCATAGAGACCTCTGCTGTCTCACTCCTCTGCTGCCCTCTGACCTTTACCCTCTGACCTCTGACCCTCAGGACCAGTTTGAGAGCCTGGAGAAGCACACGGCATGGGGCATCGAGTTTCTAGAGAAATACACAAAGTTTCTGAAAGAGAGATCCGAGATAGAACAGAACTACGCCAAACAGATAAGGTACTAACCCAGGACTAAAGCGGAACTAAACCAGGACTAAACCAGGACTGAAAAAGGACTAAACCGGGACTAAACAGTGACTACACCACCACTAAAACGGAACTAAACATGGACTAAAGCAGGTCTAAACCAGTGTGATCCAGACTGTTCTAGACTGATCCAGACTGTTCCAGACTCATCCAGAGTGATCCAGACTTATCCAGACTCATCCAGATTGATCCGGACTGTCCCAGACTGATCGAGACTGATCCAGACAGATCCAGACTTATCCAGACTGATCCAGATTGATCCAAACTGTTTCAAACTGATCCAGACTGATCCAGACTGTTCCAAACTGATCCAGATTGATCCAGACCAATCCAGACTGTCCTAGTTTGATCCAGACTGATTTGAACTGATCCAGACTCTCCCAGACTGGTCCAGATTCATCCAGACTCATTCAGGCTGTTCCAAACTGATCCAGATTGATCTGGACTGTCTCAGCCTGATCCAGACTGTACCAGTCTCATCCAGAATGATCCAAACTGTTCCAAACGATCCAGATGTATCCATACTGATCAGTCTTGATCAGTCTGGATCAGACTGTTCCAAACTGTTCCAGAGTGTTCCAGACTGATCCAGATTGATCCAGACCATCCCAGACTGATCCACACAGATCTAAACTGTTCCAGACTGTTCCAGACTGATTCAAACTTTTCTAGACTGATCCAGACTGATCAAGACTTCCAGACTGTCCCAGACTGATCCAGATTGTCCAAGACTGGTCCAGACTGACCCAGTCTGTTCAAGACTGATCCTACTGTCCCAGACTCAAGGACAGAGTACCGGACCGACTCTGGACCTGCTCCACATCCAAACTGTCACATACATTCTCCTGGACAGTGTGACCTTGAGACGGGTTCAGGTTTGAAGGCCCTGGACCTGTTCCTCAGCAGCTCAAATGTTTAGTGTCATGTTTAGAGACACATCACTAAAGACACTCCAGATCATCTATGTCACTTTTAAAGACACTCCAGATCACATTTAAAGACACTCCAGGTCATTTATGTAATGTTTAAAGACACTCCAGATCACATTTTAAAACACTCCAGATCATTTATGTTACGTTTAAAGACTCCAGATCATTTATGTTATGTTTAAAGACACTCCAGATAATTTACGTTGCATTTAAGGACACTCCAGATCATTTATGTTACGTTTAAAGACACTCCAGATCATTTATGTCACATTTAAAGACACTCCAGATCACATTTAAAAACACTCCAGATCATTTATGTTACGTTTAAAGACACTCCAGATCATTTATGTCACGTTTAAAGACACTCCAGATCACATTTAAAAACACTCCAGATCATTTATGTTACGTTTAAAGACACTCCAGACAATTTATGCCACTTTTAAAGACACTCCAGATCATTTATGCCACGTTAAAAGACACTCCAGATCATTCATGTCATGTTTAAAGACACTCCAGATCACATTTAAAGACACTCCAGGTCATTTATGTTATGTTTAAAGACACTCCAGATAATTTACGTTGCATTTAAGGACACTTCAGATCATTTATGCCACTTTAAAAGACACTCCAGATCATTTATGTCGCGTTTAAAGACACTCCAGATCAGTTATGTCACATTTACAGACACTCTAGATTTTAATGTCATGTTTAAAGACACTCTAGATCATTTATGCCACATTTAAAGACACTCCAGGTCATGTTTAAAGTCACTCCAGATCATTTACATCATGTTTAAAGACACTCTAGATCATTTATGCCACGTTTAAAGACACTCCAGATCATGTTTAAAGTCACTCCAGATCATTTGCGTCATCTTTCAAGACATTCCAGATCCATTATGTCGTGTTTAAAGACAGTCTAGGTCATTTATTTCGCATTTAAAGATACTCTAGATCATTTATGCCACATTTAAAGACACTCCAGGTCATGTTTAAAGTCACTCCAGATCGTTTACGTCATGTTTAAAGACAATCTAGATAATTTATGCCACATTTAAAGACACCCCAGATCATGTTTAAAGTCACTCCATATCATTTACATCATGTTTCAAGACACTCCAGATCCATTATGTCGCATTTAAAGACTGTCCAGGTAATTTATTTCACGCTTAAATATACTCTAGATCATTTATGCCATGTTTAAAGACACCCCAGGTCATGTTTAAAGTCACTCCAGATCATTTATGTCATGTTTAAAGACACTCTAGATCATTTATGCCACGTTTAAAGACACTCCAGATCATGTTTAAAGTCACTCCAGATCATTTGCGTCATCTTTCAAGACATTCCAGATCCATTATGTCGCGTTTAAAGACAGTCTAGGTCATTTATTTCGCATTTAAAGATACTCTAGATCATTTATGCCATGTTTAAAGACACCCCAGATCATGTTTAGTCACTCCAGATCATTTACATCATGTTTAAAGACACTCTAGATCATTTATGCCACGTTTAAAGACACTCCAGATCATGTTTCAAGACACTCCAGATCCATTATGTCGCATTTAAAGACTGTCCAGGTAATTTATTTCACGCTTGAATATACTCTAGATCATTTATGCCACGTTTAAAGACACCCCAGATCATGTTTAAAGTCACTCCAGATCATTTATGTCATGTTTAAAGTCACTCCAGATCATTTACGTCATGTTTAAAGACACTCTAGATCATTTATGCCACGTTTAAAGACACTCCAGATCATGTTTAAAGTCACTCCAGATCATTTACGTCATGTTTAAAGTCACTCCAGATCATTTACGTCATGTTTAAAGACACTCTAGATCATTTATGCCACGTTTAAAGACACTCCAGATCATGTTTCAAGACACTCCAGATCCATTATGTCGCATTTAAAGACTGTCCAGGTAATTTATTTCACGCTTTAATATACTCTAGATCATTTATGCCACGTTTAAAGACACCCCAGATCATGTTTAAAGTCACTCCAGATCATTTATGTCATGTTTAAAGTCACTCCAGATCATTTACGTCATGTTTAAAGACACTCTAGATCATTTATGCCACGTTTAAAGACACTCCAGATCATGTTTAAAGTCACTCCAGATCATTTACGTCATGTTTAAAGTCACTCCAGATCATTTACGTCATGTTTAAAGACACTCTAGATCATTTATGCCACGTTTAAAGACACTCCAGATCATGTTTCAAGACACTCCAGATCCATTATGTCGCATTTAAAGACTGTCCAGGTAATTTATTTCACGCTTGAATATACTCTAGATCATTTATGCCACGTTTAAAGACACCCCAGATCATGTTTAAAGTCACTCCAGATCATTTATGTCATGTTTAAAGTCACTCCAGATAATTTACGTCATGTTTAAAGACACTCTAGATCATTTATGCCACGTTTAAAGACACTCCAGATCATGTTTCAAGACACTCCAGATCCATTATGTCGCATTTAAAGACTGTCCAGGTAATTTATTTCACGCTTGAATATACTCTAGATCATTTATGCCACGTTTAAAGACACTCCAGATCATGTTTAAAGTCACTCTAGATCATTTATGTCATGTTTAAAGACACTCTAGATAATTTATGCCACGTTTAAAGACACTCCAGATCATGTTTAAAGTCACTCCAGATCATTTACATCATGTTTAAAGACACTCCAGATCATGTTTAAAGACACTCCAGATCAGTGTGATTCACATCTTCAGCTTCTCTCACTGAACCTAGAGACTCATGTTTTTCATCCTGATCAAATCTCAGTGGAACCTTTTTGTGTTTCAGGAACTTGGCCAAGAAATATCAACCCAAACGGAACCGAGAGGACGAGACCAGGTCTGAACCAGGACTAGACCAGGACTACACCAGGACTGAGCCAGGACTAAACAGGACTGAACCAGGACAACTTTCTCTCTCTACTCACATCCCTCCTTCCTCCTCTCTTTTCCTACCTCTCCCTCTCTCCTCATCTCCCTCTCACTCTCCTCCTCCTCCCTCTCCTCTTCTCTCTCCTCCTAATCCTCCCCCTCTCTCCTCTCCTCTCTCCTCGTCTTTCCTCATCTCCTCCTCTCTCTCTCTCCTTCCCCTCTCTTCCTCCCCCTCTCCTCCTCTCTCTCCTCCTTCTCCTCTCCCTCTCTCCTCCTCCCTCTCTCCTCTTTCAGATACTCGTGGTGTGTGGCGTTCTGCTCCTCCCTTCGTCAGTTGGAGGTGTTGGCGTCTCAAAGGGAGGAACTTTCTGAGAACCTGAGTGAAAACATGCAAGAACTGAGCCGCTACACGTCTGACCTGAAGAGCGAGCGCAAAGGGGTGAGACTGAACCGGATCTAAACCAGGACTGAGCCAGGACTTAACCAGGACTAAACTGGGACTAAACCGGGACTAAAGCGTCCATGTAGTCCTTGTATTATTGCGGCAGAGTGGTTAGCCCGTCTCCACTCTCTCTGTCTCTGTTGAAGGTTGTGGGTTTGACTCCTCTCTCTGTTGGAGGTTGTGGGTTTGACTCCTCTCTCTCTGTTGGAGGTTGTGGGTTCAACTCTTCTCTCGCTCTCTGTTGGAGGTTGTGGGTTTGACTCCTCTCTCTCTGTCTCTGTTGGAGGTTGTGGGTTCAACTCTTCTCTCTCTCTGTTGGAGGTGGTGGGTTTGACTCCTCTCTCTGTTGGAGGTTGTGGGTTCAACTCTTCTCTCTCTCTGTTGGAGGTTGTGGGTTCGACTCCTCTCTCTCTGTGTCTCTGTTGGAGGTTGTGGGTTTGACTCCTGTTTCTGTTGGAGGTTGTGGGTTTGACTCCTCTCTCTGTTGGAGGTTGTGGGTTCAACTCTCCTCTCTCTCTGTTGGAGGTTGTGGGTTTGACTCCTCTCTCTGTCTCTGTTGGAGGTTGTGGTTTCGACTCCTCTCTCTCTCTGTCTCTGTTGGAGGTTGTGGGTTTGACTCCTCTCTGTTGGAGGTGGTGGGTTTGACTCCTCTCTCTTTGTCTCTGTTGGAGGTGGTGGGTTTGACTCCTCTCTCTCTGTCTCTGTTGGAGGTGGTGGGTTTGATTCGTCTCTCTCTGTTGGAGGTTGTGGGTTTGAATCTTCTCTCTGTTGGAGGTTGTGGGTTTGACTCCTCTCTCTCTGTCTCTGTTGGAGGTTGTGGGTTTGACTCCTGTCTCTCTCTGTTGGAGGTTGTGGGTTTGACTCCTGTCTCTCTCTGTTGGAGGTTGTGGGTTTGACTCCTCTCTGTCTCTGTTGGAGGTTGTGGGTTTGACTCCTCTCTCTCTGTCTCTGTTGGAGGTTGTGGGTTTGACTCCTGTCTCTCTGTCTCTGTTGGAGGTTGTGGGTTTGACTCCTGTCTCTCTGTTGCAGCACTTCCAGGATGGGCGTCGGGCTCAACAGCACATCGAGAGCTCTTGGAAACAACTGGAGTCGGTCAGTTTACTTTTATTTATGAGCATATATTAAAGAGGACATGTTTTGCTAAATTGACTTTTTAGTGCTGCATGTTTTAACTAAAGAGGTTTTAGATGTCATCCATACATGTTTTGAGTAATTTTCCTAGGAACTATTCAAAACCTTACGGTTAGCTGTATGAGCCTGTACAGGACTCCTCCCACAAGCCTACATCACCCATGCTCCTACACGACAATTCTCCATAAATACAAAAACATGATACAAAACTGAGAAGGAGTTGAGCCAGAAGGCAAAGCTCTCGTTTTACCATCAATCTACGTTCCTACCCTCACCTATGGTCATGAGCTCTGGGTAATGACTGAAAGGACAAGATCGCGGATACAAGCGGCCGAAATAGGCTTCCACCTCAGGGTGGCCGGGCGCTCTCTTAGACATAGGGTGAGGAGCTCAGTCACACAGTAGTAGCTCGGAGTAGAGTCACTGCTCCTCCGTGTTGAGAGGACTCAGCTGAGGTGGCTCGGGCATCTGCTCAGGATGCCTCCTGGACGCCTCCCGAGGGAGGTGTCCTGGGCATGTCCCAAAGGGAGGAGGCCCCGGGGAAGACCCAGGACACGCTGGAAGGACTATGTCTCTCGGCTGGCCTGGGAACGCCTTGGGGTCCCACTTGAGGACGTGTCTGGGATCATGGATGTCTGGGAGTCCCTGCTTAGACTGCTGCCCCCGCGACCCGGCCCCGGATAAGCGGAAGAAAATGGATGGACAAAACTGTACACAGCAACTTGACAAACCTGATGTGATGTGCAGTAGTTTCGTTAGTGCGATGCAGCTGATTGTGTTGTGATAGAGCTCTGAAGGGGGAGGGACTAATAATGAAAGTGAAACTTATAAAACATGTTAATACGATGCTTTAGGCTAATGTAGCATTTTAAAAACAATAAAAGGAAACACGGTGATCTAAATATGTTATGTGCTTATCGTAACGACTGGGGTATCAATGATACAGACTACAGGTAAAAGTTTGACAGAGTTTATTACAAACAAGGAAATGTGAATGTTTGTTGACGGAGCAGGTAGTAGAGATCTGGGTCGAAGGCTGACGTCTTCGAAGGGGCAAGGAGAGTGGGGTTGGAGGCGGAGGTAGAAGGTGGGTCCAAAAAATGGGATCAGCTGAGTACTATGACCATAATCACAAAACTCAGCAGAGTCAAGCAGAACTGAACCATGGAGGATACGCGGACGATCTGGAGGCGTGTGGAGGATCCTCGGTGCCTTTGTGCTCCTGAGGTGGAGGCTTGATTGCTCATGGGCTGCAGGGCTGCATTGGGTGGTGCCAGAGTCTCCGCCCAGCTCCAGGCAGAGACACAGAAGGGGCGGGGAAAAGACAGCACAGAAACACAGGGACAGACTGGGATCATGACAGTGTTACAGTTAACACCCCATAGAAGTAAAATACCCCCTCTTTAATACCCCACAGAAGTAAATACCCCCTCTTTAATACCCGTAGCAGTAAATACCCCCTCTTTAATACCCGTAGCAGTAAATACCTCCTCTTTAATACCCGTAGAAATAAATACCCCTTCTTTAATACCTCATAGGGGTAAATACCCCCTCTTTAAGACATATAACTCATAATAAAAGTGTTTTTTCAGAGTAATAGTATTTGTAATAAATACTTTTCTGTTTCAGAGTAAACGTCGTTTCGAGCGCGACTGTAAAGAGGCGGAGCGAGCACAGCACGCCTCTGACCGCCTCGACCTTGATCGCGACGGAGAGAAGGTAAAGTACTACTACTACTACGACTACTACACAAACACTACTACTACTCCTACTTTACAAACAGTACTACTACTACAACTACTTTACAAACAGTACTACTACTACTACTATGCAAACAGTACTACTACTATACAAACAGTACTACTACTACTACTACGACTACTACACAAACACTACTACTACTACTACTACTACTTTACAAACAGTACTACTACTACTACATATACATTGTACTAGTACTGCAGATAAACACACATAGTTCTAGTACTATATATACACACATAGTTCTAGTACTATATATACACACATTATACTAGTACTACAGACACACACACGTAGTACTAGTACTACAGATACTTTCTTCTGATTCTGTATCACTGCATGTGTTTCTCTTCTGTTTACAGCGCTGCTCCATCAAGGTGAGACTAAACCAGGACTAAACCAGGACTAAACCAGGACTAAACCAGAACTAAACCAGGTCTAAACTATGACTAAACCAGATCTAATCCAGGACTGAACCAGGACCAAACCAGGATTTAACCAGGACTAAACCAGGATTAAACCAGAATGAAATCAGGATTGAAACAGGACTAAACCAAGACTAAACCAAGTCTAATCCAGGACTGAACCAGGTCTAAACCGGGACTACACCGGGACTAAACCAGAACTAAACCAGGACTAAACTGGGTCTAAACCAGGACTAAACCAGGACTTGTGTTCAGGCTCGTCAGAACGCGCAGCAGAAACAGTTCAATGCTGAAGAGTCTCGGAAAGAATATGAGACGAGTCTGAACCAGTTCAACCAGGATCAGGTCCAACACTACAGAACCCTGGTCCCAGTCATCTACCAGGTACGGGAGGGCATCTGACACAGCCTGACACACGGGAAGGGCACCTGACACAGGGAGTGTGTGTGAGTCTAACGGGAGGGCATCTGGCTCTTTTGTGCAGAGGATCCAGGACATGGAGGAGCGCAGGATCGAGCGCGTGTCGGAGACGATGAGGAGCTGCGCCGAAGCCGAGAGGAAGATCTTACCTCAGACCTCCAGATGTTTAGAAGGACTTTTAGACGCCGCTGCCCGGATCCAGCCCAGACAGGTCTGAACCAGGACTAGACCAGAACCAGGACTATACCAAGACCAGGACTAGGACTAGACCAGAACCAGGACTATACCACAACCAGAACTAAACCAAGACCAGGAGTAAACCAGGATTAATAAAGGGTGTTCCCCAAGGTTTAGTCCTGGGCCCATTACTTGTCACTTTGTATATTAATATTCTCTGTTGCACTCACAGCTCCAGAAGCTCTTTACAAACGACAACTTGCATTTTATACTTTCCAACTCTCATAAATAAAATAAAACTGTCTGTGAAGACACACAAAGACTTCAGATTTAAATTGGTTTAATAATAATTAATAACAATAAAAGTAATTTACTGAATTAAAACATGAATTCGCTGTGATGTCATGTGGATCTTACCTGTGTCATCTGAGTTACTCTCACACCTCTGTGATCTGAACAGCAGGGGGCGCTGCAGGCTCACACACTCCTGATGAAATAAACCAGGACTAAATCAGGACTGAACCAGGACTGAACCAGGAATAATCCCGGGCTAAATCCAGTCTAACCCTGTCTCTCCTCAGGACACTCGGGAGGTGGTGGAGGTGTATAAGTCCGGTTTCGAACCTCCTGGAGACGTGGAGTTTGAGGACTACAGCGCCACCATGAGGCGCAGCGTGTCCGAGTCCAGTTACCTCGACAACCGCAGCGAGGGGCGGAGACACAGCAGGAAGCTCTGGCCTTTCATCCGGAAGAATAAGGTACAGTCTAAACCCGGGCGCAACCCAATCTAAACCAGGTCTAAACCAGGTCTAAACCAAGTCTAAACCAGGTCTAAACCAGGTCTAAACCAGGTCTAAATCAGGTCTAAACCAGGTCTAAACCTAGTCCTTGTGCTCCTCCCCCTGGCACCTTGCTTATGCTCCTCACTTGTTCTCCTTTCTTGTGCTCCTCCTTTGTGCTCCTCACTCGTGCTCCTCCCCCGTGCCCCTCATCAATGCTCCTCACTCATGCTCTTCCCCTTTGCTCCTCCCCCGTGCTCCTCATTCGTGCTTCTCACTCGTTCTCCTTCCTTGTGCTCCTCATCCGTGCTCCTCACTCATACTCCTCACTTATGCTCCTTCCCCGTGCTCCTCCCCTGAGCTCCTCCCCCCGAGCTCCTCACTTGTGCTCCTCCTCCGAGCTCCTCCCTTGTGCTCCTCCTCCTTGCTCCTCACTTGTGCTCCTCACTCATGCTCCTCCCTCGTGCTCCTCTCTCATACATCAAACCTTTCTGTAACATTGTTTGTTTGTGTTTTTGTTTACAGTTGCTGACGTTGCTGTCATCACCGCGGCAACCGCCCCCTCCTCCTCCCACGTCGCCCTCTCCCGGGGGCGTGGCCTCCAGCCCTCAATCTCCGCCTACTGCCTCCAGAGAGCCAATAACAGCACGCCTCAACGACCTCATGTCCTCCGGCTCCAGGACCAGGAAGCAGTGTCTGCGCAGCATCAAGAGAGGGGTCTGTCTCTGCTACTGCTACAGATACTACTACTACTACTACTACTACTACTACTACTACTACTACTACCACTACTGCTACTACTACTGCTACTACTACTACTACTGCTACTACTGCTACTGATAATACTACTACTACTGCTACTACTGCTACTACTGCTACTACTACTGCTACTACTGCTACTACTACTGCTACTACTACTACTACTACTACCACTACTGCTACTACAGATACTACTATTACTATAGAACTATAGAAATCCAGAGGAAACACCATTTATTGTGTTAATTAAACTGTTTCCTCCTTTTTCTCTCCTCCCCCGTCTCCCCCCTCCTCTCCTCTTTTCTCTTACCTCCTCCTCTTCCTCTCTCTCCTCCTCCTCCCTCTCTCTCTTACCCTCCTCTCCACCCCTCGCTGCCTCCTCTCTCTCCCATCCCTCCATTCCTCTCTCCACTTTCCTCCTCCTCTCTCTCATCCCTCCTCTCCTCTCTCATCCTCTCTCTCCTGTCTCATCCACCACTCCTCCTCCTCTCTCCTCTTCTCTACGCCCCTCACCTCCTCTCTTTCCTCTCTCATCTCCCCACTCCTCTCCTCTCTTCTCTCCTCCTCCTCTCTCCTTTCCTATCTCCTATCCTCTTCCTCTCTTCTCTCTTCCTCCTCTCCTCTCTACCCCCCGCCCTCCCCTCGCCTCCTCTCTTTCCTTTCTCCTTTCTTCTTTTTTCTCCTTTCTTTTCCTTTCTCTCTCATTCCCCCACTCCTCTTCCTCTCTTCTCTACCCCCTCGCCTCCTCTCTTTCCTTTCTCCTTTCTTCTTTTTTTCTCCTTTCTCTCTCATCCCCCCACTCCTCTCCTTCTCTCTCCTTTCTTCTCTCCTCTCCTTCTCCTCTCTCCTCTTCCTCTCCTCTCTACCCCCCCTCGCCTCCTCTCTTTCCTTTCTCCTTTCTTCTTTTTTCTCCTTTCTTTTCCTTTCTCTCTCATCCCCCCACTCCTCTCCTCCTCTCTCTCTCCTCTTTTTGTGTGGCAGCTCTCTCTCAAACTGGTGAGTTTAAAATGTTTCTTTGTTAATTTGTCTCAAAAATAAAAGATTGTTAAAACTCAAAGTTAAAGGTGTTTTTGTCCCAGAGCTCGAGTCCGGCCGACTGCAGCCATCTGCCTCCAGAACAACGCCTCAAGAAGCTCCAGAACCGGGTCAACTCCATCTGCCACGAGATCCAGAGAGAGAAGGAACAGAGGTAAGACGGGACTGAACCGGGACTGAACCGGGACTGAACCGGGACTGAACCGGGACTGAACCGGGTCTATATATTCGTTTCTGTTAAAGAATGTTATAATATTGATGTTTGATATATTTTGATATATTTTCTCATATGTTTGTTTGTGTTTGTTATAGGGACGCTCTGTTAAAGATGCGTGAGCTTTACGAGCGCAGTCCGCACATGGGGGAACCTGCAAGTGTGGAGCCCCGCCTCCAGGAAGTGCACCTGAGTCTGCAGCGGCTGGAGGACGAGTTACATAATAACCAGGTAATATTCATATAATACTTGAGAAGGAAGCGTAACACATCTGTGGGGAGGAGGCGTAACATGTCAGCTAAGAGGAGGTGTGACACGTTATCAAGGAGGAGAATTAACACAAGCGGCCCACTGAGCACGTGCAGTAGATCCATGGATCTGCATAAAAATCTGTGTGGGCTTTTTCAGTTCAGAGGTTGGACTAGTGGTGAGCCTGCTTTAGACCTGGTCTAGTCCTGGTCCTGGTTCAGTCCTGGTCTAGTCCTGGTCTAGTCCTGGTCTAGTCCTGGTCTTGTGCCTGGTTCAGTCCTGGTTCAGTTCTGGTTCTGTTTCAGGTGTGGTTGTCGGAGACGGAGAGCAGACTGAACTCGACGCGGCGTCAGAGCTGTGGCCTCGCGTCAGAGTCGAAAGAAAACAAGAGGAGCCCCGCGAGCCGAGAGAGGTCAGGATCATAACCGGACTAACGGCAGTCTAAATGGTTGTGCTGTAAAGTCTCTCTGATTGGCTGCTCTAACCCCTCTCTCCTCTGATTGGTCCATTTAAACCCTCCTTCTCTCTGATTGGTGCAGCCCTGACGGCAGTTACACGGAGGACCAGGGGGCGGAGCTTCAGTTCAAATCTCGGAGTTCAGAGTTCGACGATGACTTCGACGATGAGCCACTGCCGAGTATCGGGACGTGCAAATCCCTCTACCCTTTTCAAGGTACAAATCCTGTGAGGTACAAGTACTACAAGGTACAAGTACTACAAGGCACAAGTACTACAAGGCACGAATACTACAGGCAGGGACGGAGGAGACACAATCATAGTACGCTGTGTGCAGTACTTGTCTTTATACTGTAGTACTTGTACTTGTGTGTAGTACTCCTCTTTGTACTGTAGTACTTGTACTTGTGTATACAAAAGGCAGACAGAGGGGACGCTCTCGTAGTACTCAGTGTGTAGTAGTCTTTGTACTATAGTACTTGTACTTGTGTGTACACAGGGCAGACAGAGGGGACGCTGTCAATGCGTGAGGGGGAACTACTTTCTGTGGTGGAGGAGGACAAAGGCGACGGCTGGACCAGAGTGCGACGCAGCCTGGAGGAGGAGGGATACGTGCCCACCTCCTACATCAAAGTCTTTCTGGACTCAAGCGCTGCAAGTGAGACCGGGTCTAAACCAGAACTAAACCAGGTCTAAACCAGAACTAAACCAGGACTAGACCCGACTAAACCAGGACTAAACCAGGTCTTACCCATGCGTAAACCAGGTCAAAACCAGATCTAGCTCAGGACTAAACCAGGACCGAACCAGAACTTTTATTTGTGTTATTATTTAAGCACTTCCTCTGTTTGGTTGCCAGGTTTCGTTCAGAGCCGCTTGGTGTGAAGATTCTGCCCACCGCTTGTCTGGACCAATTAGAGCGCACGCACCAGCCGCAGAGGAAGAAGTGGGCGTGACTGTGTTTGTGCCGACCAATCAGAGCCTTCATTCGTCTGTATATAAACCAAAGGCTGCCTGAACCCGCCCCGTGTGACCCTGCCCCCTGCGCTTCATTGGCTGTTTTTTATTTAAAGATGACCACTTCCTGTAAAGTTTCAAAATAAAAGCCTCTGCCTCAGACTTGTATGTGTGCTGCTTCAACCTGTGGCCTGTGACCCCGGAAGCTAGTCACAGGCCAGATAAGTGCATTTGACCCACAAACTGTGTTTCCCAGTGGGAGCTGACGTCACCATAAACGTCATCGCAACAAAGTGCCGCATGCTGTCAGCGCCCCCTATGGACAGCTGCACCTCACACTAGAGCAGCAAATTTTTTTTCATTTGTCCCAAAATGACAACGCGACGCTGCAAAATCCTACGAGTGTCACTGATTAAGAAAATAAAACTGGAGAAGGAAATGTGTACATCACAGTGGAAGGATACATCAGTTTTTATGCAGAATTAAAGCTTTAAACTCCTGTATCACACAAACTGACTCCATGTTTGAATGCTGTTCCCTCCTTAAAAACAGACCTGGAGTTGTGTTTTGCTTCATCCATGTTTGTGTAACATTATTAGTCTGTCTACATCTCCCAAGCTCAAAATGCTCTGTTCCTTGTGATGTCATAAAGTGGTAGTTTTCAAGTTAACAGGGGTGGAGTCCTCTAGGTGGAGGTGCATCCTGGTGGAGGTCTGGGGAGTGAAGTCCTCTGGGTGTAGGTGCATCCTGGTGGAGGTGTGGGGAGTGGAGTCCTCTGGTGGAGGTCTGGGGAGTGGATTCCTCTGGTGGAGGTCTGGGGGGTCGAGTCCTCTTGGTGTAGGTGCATCCTGGTGGAGGTCTGGGGGGTGGAGTCCTCTGGTGGAGGTCTGGGGGGTGGAGTCCTCTGGTGGAGGTCTGGGGGTGGAATCCTCTGGGTGTAGGTGCATCCTGGTGGAGGTCTGGGGGGTGGAGTCCTCTGGTGGAGGTCAGGGGGGTGGAGTTCTCTGGGTGGCCGCTGTGTGTCGCTGTGAACAGTGGGTGAACAGTGGAGTAAACACGGCTGTTCCTCCGGTGCTCCCCGCTCCTGGAGACTCTGTGCGCGGCTTGACTCTGCCTCTGCTCCCGCTGGTCGTGGTTCTGTCCCGCTGACCTCTGACCTCTGCCCTCACGGCCTGGTTCGGTTCTGTTCGCGATGTTGGAGCTGTACGCGGATCTCCTGTCGCAGCCGTGCCGCGCCGTGCGCATTCTGCTGCAGTGCACCGGGACCCCGCACACGCTCCGCTCTGTGGCGCTGCGCAAAGGTCAGTCCCGCGCATCTGGTAGCGAGACCCTTTGGAGACATACGAGGACACACGGGGACACACGAGGACACACGGGGACACTGACACGGGGCGGTGGAAACGCGGTTAAACGCGGCACCGTTACGTGACCTGACTTCACTGTGCGTGAACTTTGTCATGATAAACTTTGGCCTGAAAAACTTTTACTGCGTTAGATCAGAACTCCTAAGAAAACGACACAACTTTAAGACATTTAACTGTACAAAGTGTAAATACAGCCTGAATACAGCCTGAATACAACCTGAATACAACCTGAATACAACCTGAATACAGCCTGAATACAGCCTGAATACAGCCTGAATACAACCTGAATACAACCTGAATACAGCCTGAATACAACCTGAATACAGCCTGAATACAACCTGAATACAGCCTGAATACAGCCTGAATACAACCTGAATACAGCCTGAATACAGCCTGGATACAACCTGAATACAACCTGAATACAGCCAGAATACAGTCAGAATACAGCCTGAATACAACCTGACTACAGCCTGAATACAACCTGAATACAGCCTGAATACAGCCTGAATACAACCTGAATACAGTCAGAATACAGCCTGAATACAACCTGAATACAGCCTGAATACAACCTGAATACAGCCTGAATACAACCTGAATACAGCCTGAATACAACCTGAATACAGCCTGAATACAGCCTGAATACAACCTGAATACAGCCTGAATACAACCTGAATACAGCCTGAATACAGTCAGAATACAGCCTGAATACAACCTGAATACAGCCTGAATACAGCCTGAATACAGCCAGAATACAACCTGAATACAGCCAGAATACAGTCAGAATACAGCCTGAATACAACCTGACTACAGCCTGAATACAACCTGAATACAGCCTGAATACAGCCTGAATACAACCTGAATACAGTCAGAATACAGCCTGAATACAACCTGAATACAGCCTGAATACAACCTGAATACAGCCTGAATACAACCTGAATACAGCCAGAATACAACCTGAATACAGCCTGAATACAGTCAGAATACAACCTGAATACAGCCTGAATACAACCTGAATACAGCCTGAATACAGCCTGAATACAACCTGAATACAGCCTGAATACAACCTGAATACAGCCAGAATACAACCTGAATACAGCCTGAATACAGTCAGAATACAACCTGAATACAACCTGAATACAGCCTGAATACAACATGAATACAGCCAGAATACAGCCTGAATACAACCTGAATACAGCCTGAATACAGCCTGAATACAGCCTGAATACAACCTGAATACAGCCTGAATACAGCCTGAATACAGCCTGAATACAACCTGAATACAGCCTGAATACAACCTGAATACAGCCAGAATACAACCTGAATACAGCCTGAATACAGTCAGAATACAACCTGAATACAGCCTGAATACAACCTGAATACAGCCTGAATACAACATGAATACAGCCAGAATACAGCCTGAATACAACCTGAATACAGCCTGAATACAGCCTGAATACAGCCTGAATACAACCTGAATACAGCCTGAATACAGCCTGAATACAACCTGAATACAACCTGAATACAGCCTGAATACAGCCTGAATACAGCCAGAATACAACCTGAATACAGCCTGAATACAGCCTGAATACAACCTGAATACAGCCTGAATACAGCCTGAATACAACCTGAATACAGCCTGAATACAACCTGAATACAGCCTGAATACAGCCTGAATACAACCTGAATACAGCCTGAAAACAGCCTGAATACAGCCTGAATACAGCCTGAATACAACCTGAATACACCCTGAATACAGCCTGAATACAACCTGAATATAACCTGAATACAGCTGGGCACGGCGCGGGGAAAGTGTCTTAAATACCATTTTAATGCCCTGGTTTAATATTTGTTTACAGAGAGGAGCTCCGGTGACTAAATAGAACTACAATTTTTTTTTTTACTTAATAATATTATTATTATTATTATTATTATTATTATTATTATTATTATTATTATTATTGTGTCCCTGGTCTAAATTGTTCTTGAGTCTCTGGAGCCTGAACACTTTCTGTTTCCTCCAGGAGAACATCTGAGCCCAGACTTCTCCAAACTCAACCCCATGAACAAGGTCCCAGTGCTGGTGGACGACGGCTTTGTCCTCACAGAGAGGTCCTGAGAGTCCTGGTTTAGTCCTGGTTTAGTCCTGGTTCTGACCCAGTTCAGTCCTGGTTCTGACCCGCTTCTCTCTATAGTGATGCCATCCTGAAGTACTTGGTGGCGCGCTGTGGGTTGGCAGATCACTGGTTCCCGTCTGACCCCCAGAGACGAGCCCGAGTCGACGAGTACACGGCCTGGCACCACACCAACACCAGACCCCACGCAGCCAAAGTATTTATACTGCAGGTACTACTACTGCTACTGCCACTGCATACTGTCAACCACAGAACTTCTAAACCTTGTACAACTCTTACTGCTTTAGTCCTGGTTCATTCCTGGTGCAGTTCTGGTTTAGTTCTGGTTCAGTCCTGGATTTGTTCTGGTTCAGTCCTGGTTTAGTCCTGGTTCTACACCCTCAGGTCCTGGTCCCCGCTCAGACTCGGTCTCCAGTGGATGGTTCGGCTTTAGACCGGGCCCTGTCGGACTTGAACCGGACTCTGGACCATCTGGAGTCCATGTTCCTCCGGCGCCAGGCGTTTTTGTGTGGCACTGACATCAGCATCGCCGACCTGCTCTGTGTGTGCGAGCTCATGCAGGTACCAGCCAATCACACGAGGCGAGGAGGGTTTAAACGAGCCAATCACACGAGCAGAGGAGAGTTTAAACGAGCCAATCACACGAGAGGAGGGTTTAAACGAGCCAATCACGCGAGCAGAGGAGCGTGTAAATGAGCCAGTCGCACGAGAGGAGGGTTTAAACGAGCCAATCACACAAGAGGAGGGTTTAAACGAACCAATCACACAAAAGGAGGGTCATACCTCTGTACAGATGTCTCAGGTCGTACCTCTGTACAGATGTGTCCCGGGTCGTACCTCTGTACAGATGTCTCAGGTCGTACCTCTGTACAGATGTCTCAGGTCGTACCTCTGTACAGATGTGTCCCGGGTCGTACCTCTGTACAGATGTGTCCCAGGTCGTACCTCTGTACAGATGTGTCCCGGGTCGTACCTCTGTACAGATGTGTCCCGGGTCGTATCTCTGTACAGATGTGTCCCGGGTCGTACCTCTGTACAGATGTCTCAGGTCATACCTTGATCTTTACAGATATTATATTTTGTATAAATCGTAAGTAACACAGGTGTGTGTTCAGCCTCTAGGGGGCGACAGAGATGTGCTGGAGTCCCGCCCACAGCTACAGCGTTGGAGGAGCCGTGTCCAATCAGCTGTCGGCCCCGCCTTTGACCACGCCCACTCCGTCCTTTACTCCGTCCGAGACCGGTACAAAGCCAAGACCAGCCGGGCCCGACTTTAATCCAGACCAGAGACCAGGTCCAAACCAGGTCCAGCCCAGAGACTGGGTCCAGTCCTGAGTCCAGACCCGGACTGGACCGGAGAGAACACAGAACTGAGGAGGCGTGTCTAAGGGGGCATGTCTGAGCTGATTGGGGCGTGTCTCATGTTTAAATGAGAAATATTCAGAAAAAAAAAAGTATTTTTCAATTATATTTCCCTAAAACTTTGTGCAATTGATTTAATAAAAAGAAATGACACAATTAAACATTTAATTTATTCAAAGACTGTCCTAGACTACTACTACTAGCACTATTACTGCTAATATTACTACTACCACTATTACTGCTACTACTGCCACTACTGCTGCTGCTACTACTTATACTAGTAATACTGCTACTACTACTACTGCTATTACTTCTTCTACTACCACTACTACTGCTGATACTCCTAATACTGCTTCTACTGCTGTTGCTACTACTACTAGTTACTTCAGTTCTTAAGCGGAACTGAAGGAACTGAACAAAAGAAAGAAGCGGCTTGGATGAGCAGCGAAACGTCTTCACTCTTACAATACAACGATTTATTCAGTTGACAGATTTAAACTTCATCTTTTGCTATGGATCAGCCCTGGACGACTGAGGGATTACACATACTACTACTGCTACTACTATTGCTACTGCTACTATTGCTCCTGCTACTACTACTACTACTATTGCTTCTGCTGCTACTACTGCTACTTCTACTACTGCTACTAGTACTATATCTACTACTAGTACTACTGCTACCTCACATATGTGGTATATGTGTGATTAAAAAAAACCCAACACATTTACATATATTTTCATGAACCTACATTCAAAACCCACACCTTGGGCGACCTGCTGTAAACACGCAGGGAATTGTGGGAAATGCAGTCCCGTGCCTCCGATGTGTGACGTCATCAGAGCGCGCCTCAAACAGCTCGCCCCGGTGCTGTCAGTGAACATGTCGCTGCTTAGGACCGGATTGACCCTCGCGCTCGGAGCGGGGGTCGGAGCGGGGCTCAGCGCGCTCCTGAGGCCGACCGAGGAGCGCCTCATCCCGGACTCACTGCTGTCCATGTGTCCGGTGCTCCCGGTCCCCAGCGTGCAGGCGGCGGAGCTCAAGGTCAGTGCCGGGTCCAGTGACAGGCGGGATAAGAGAGAGCGGAGGATGGGGGGAGCCGGGGGGGAGGATGGGGGGAGCCGGGGGGGAGGGGCATCAGAGTCATGGGGGGTTGAGGTCTTAGAAAGTCCGTGCACGTGAGCCCCGCTGCAGTGACGTGTCTAAACCAGCGACATAATCCCACTGGTCCTGACAGTTTAACCCAGAGACACTGAAGGGTGGGTCAAATGCAGTGTTAAACCTTTCCTGCTTCGGTCCCCTGACCGTGGTCGGGAGACACAGGGGAGAGCCGTCCTCTCCAGGGCCGAAGGGTCGCTCTTCCTTCGGGGTTTAACTCCCAGTTCTTTACCTTAAGTTGTTTGGAGTGTGGTGTGAGTTGAAAGACCACTCCAGTCTGCTGCTCAAGGGTTGGCTGCTTTATTAACTCCACTGCACAGTCATTACACATCAGTTGCACCGTCTTTTCCCAGGTACCGCTCTAGACTCACACACACATCGCTTCTTCGTGGGTTGAACCAAAACATGCGCCTCATGCACGCGCACGTCACCTCTCACTCACGCACACGCACCACACTGGGCTAAAGCACACAGAACTTGACACACATCGCACAACAGCAGATTTTAACACAGAAACACTGAAGGATGGGTCAAATGCAGGTTTAACCCAGAGACACTAAAGGATGGGTCAAATGCAGATTTTATCCGGTGACACTGAAGGATGGGTCAAATGCAGGTTTTAACACAGAAACACTGAATGATGGGTCAAATACAGGTTTAACACAGAAACACTGAAGGATGGGTCAAATGCAGGTTTTAACACAGAAACACTGAAGGATGGGTCAAATACAGGTTTAACCCAGAGACACTAAAGGATGGGTCAAATGCAGATTTTATCCGGTGACACTGAAGGATGGGTCAAATGCAGGTTTTAACACAGAAACACTGAATGATGGGTCAAATAC
Organism: Periophthalmus magnuspinnatus; assembly: GCF_009829125.3. Taxonomy (NCBI): domain Eukaryota; kingdom Metazoa; phylum Chordata; class Actinopteri; order Gobiiformes; family Gobiidae; genus Periophthalmus; species Periophthalmus magnuspinnatus. Next base: position 2,552,865 of record NC_047134.1, on the reverse strand, counting down.
AGGTTTAACACAGAAACACTGAAGGATGGGTCAAATGCAGGTTTTAACACAGAAACACTGAAGGATGGGTCAAATGCAGGTTTAATACAGAGACATCAATGTGTCTTCTGAGTCTGAATCTTAAATGTTCATGTTCATTTTTTTAAATACTGTACTAACTCATACTTTGCAGCTGATTTCATCCACATTGGGGGTGTGATGCTAACTGTAGGCACTGCTCTGTCTGAGGATTTGTGAGACTTTAATCTGAGCTTTATTTTAACACAATCTTACCATGAATAACTGACTTATGCTGCTGATTTGTGCTGTTAAACAAGTCCCTCTCAAATTACATGACAGTCACAATCTAGTTAGCATTAGCATTAGCATTAGCATTAGCCAACAGTTTTTCAGTTCAGTCACTCTCACCTTTTTGTGTAGGACCATGAAGGCTCGGATTGACCACAGGCTGCTCAAAATGTGCTCTTCATACAGTTTCAGATGATCTTAAAACTTTTTTGACAGTGTTTGCTAATGTGTGCTAATATGTGCATTGTGTCACCATGGTAACCACTGATCACCCCCAGCGTGACGTCACTGCAAAGTATCAACAGAGGGTACTCCCGAGTGTGAGAAAACACGTAGGAGCTCAAGACAAAAGAGGAACCACTGCCCTAATGCCGACTCCTCCTGCAGGTGCCTGGCTCTGGTCCTTGGTCTGGTCCTGGGTCTAGTCCTGGTCCTGGTTCTGGTCCCGTGGCTCTGATGAAGTATGGGTTTCCCTCTCTATCCCACATTAAAACACGTCAGTCGTACGTCGCGGCATATGACCCGAGGACACGCCTCCCGCTCTGGGTCCTGGAGCGGCTGGACTCCACCTGCATCAGCGGCCAATCAGATCGCAGCAAGAGCCAGTTCAGGGAGGACCCCAGGTGAGTACCCACAACCCCCAGGAGAGCAATCCTGTAGTGTCCTGCATGTCGTTTAGTATCCTCAGTTCCTCCTGTCCCCACCCACTGCCCCCTGACACTATGACATCACACCCTCTGATGTCATGCCCCCCTGACCCCGCCCACTCTTATCTCCAGTGTGGCAGTGGGCGGACTTTTGGCTTTAATTCAATTCAATTCATTTATTTTTGTAACGCCCAAAATCACAACAACAGTTGTCTCGAAGGGCGTTCATGTTTTGGTTGATGGGGGAAACCGGAGTACCCGGAGGAAAGGCCAGACAGAAAGGCCTGGTGACCCGGGGATCGAACCAACCTTCTTGCTGTGAGACATGAGTGTTGCCACTCAGCCACCATGATATACACACAAAAACAAAACAACAGGAAAAATCAGACACAACAGGAAAAATCAGACACAACAGGAAAAATCAGACACAACAGGAAAAATCAGACACAACAGGAAAAATCAGACACAACAGGAAAAATCAGACACAACAGGAAAAATCTGACAATACAAGAAAAATCGGCCAGGCGAGGGGGAGGAAGACCAGACGAGGAGGAGGAGAGCCGGGCGAGGAGGAGGAGAGCCGGACGAGGAGGAGGAGAGCCAGGCGAGGAGGAGGAGGGCCAGGCAAGGAGGAGGGCCAGGCGGGGAGGAGGAGAGGGTCCAGCTGTCATCGGGGCATCTGAAAGAGTTACACTCCACAGGGGGAGTGGGACAGGGGACAACATGTGAATAGCATTGCTGATGAGAAAATAGGACAAAGCAGAGGATAGTGCTCAGGTTGCCATACTTCCCCCAGCTAGTTACTCCTACTGCAGCCTGTCTTATCCCGGGTTTTAATGTCCCTAACTCCCTCACTATGTAACCTGGTCTATACCGAAGAGGAAGGTTTTAAGCCTGGTCTTAAATACAGAGACTGTGGGGGCCTGTTTAACATCAGCAGGGAGTTGATTCCATAGCACAGGAGCTTGGTAACTGAATGCTCTCCCTCCCACTGTACTTTTGGACACTCCACTAATAGTCCTGCATTCTGAGAGCGGAGTGCTCTGTTTGGCTTGTACGGGACAATAGCATCTTGCAGATAGGATGGGGCCATACCGTTTAGGGCTTTGTATGTCAGGAGGACGACTTTGAATTTGATTCTAAGCTCGACAGGAAGCCAGTGCAGATATTTTAGTACAGGACTGATGTGGTCTCTTCTTTTAGTTCCTGTTAGGACTCTGGCCGCTGCATTTTGGACCAACTGGAGGCTCCTTATAGTACTTTATAGTACTTTATAGTACTTTTGGGGCAGGCGGCGAGCAGGGAATTACAGTAATCAATCATCATCATCTCGTTTCTCATTGGTCCTCCCTGTGTCATCCCCTTGTGGCCGTAGTGTGCACGAGTTCCATCGAGCGACAAACGCTGACTTCAGGGGGAGTGGCTTCGACCGAGGTCACATGGCAGCAGCAGCCAATCACAAGTGGAGCCAGAGTGCCATGGATGACACCTTCCTCCTCACCAACATCGTCCCCCAGGTCTGTTCCTGGTCCTGGTCTAGCCCAGGTCTAGTCCTGGTTTAGACCTTGTTTAGACCTGGTTTAGTCCTGGTTTATTCCTGGTTCAGTCCTGTTCTAGTCCTGGTCTAGTCCTGGTCTAGTTCTGGTTCAGTCCTGGTTTAGTTAGTCCTGGTTTAGTTAGTCCTGGTTCAGTCCGGGTTCAGTCCTGGTCTAGTTCTGGTTCAGTCCTGGTCTACTCCTGGTCTACTCCTGGTCTAGTCCTGGTCTAGTTCTGGTTCAGTCCTGGTTTAGTTAGTCCTGGTTCAGTCCTGGTTCAGTCCTGGTTCAGTCCTGGTTCAGTCCTGGTCTAGTCCTGGTCTATTTCTGGTCTAGTTCTGGTCTAGTCCTGGTCTAGTCCTGGTCTAGTCCTGGTCTAGTCCTGGTCTAGTCCTGGTCTAGTTCTGGTTCAGTCCTGGTCTAGTTAGTCCTGGTTCAGTCCTGGTTCAGTCCTTGTTCAGTCCTGGTCTAGTCCTGGTCTAGTCCTGGTTCAGATCTGGTCTAGTCCTGGTCTAGTCCTGGTCTAGTCCTGGTCTAGTCCTGGTCTAGTCCTGGTCTAGTCCTGGTCTAGTTCTGGTTCAGTCCTGGTCTAGTTAGTCCTGGTTCAGTCCTGGTTCAGTCCTTGTTCAGTCCTGGTCTAGTCCTGGTCTAGTCCTGGTTCAGATCTGGTCTAGTCCTGGTCTAGTCCTGGTCTAGTCCTGGTCTAGTCCTGGTTCAGTCCTGGTCTAGTTAGTCCTGGTTCAGTCCTGGTTCAGTCCTTGTTCAGTCCTGGTCTAGTCCTGGTCTAATTCTGGTTCAGTTCTGGTCTAGTCCTGGTCTAGTTCTGGTCTAGTCCTGGTTTAGTCCTGGTTCAGTCCTGGTTTAGTTCTGTCCCTGTGTTTAGGACCCGGACTTAAACCAGCGTGTGTGGAACCGTTTGGAGCAGATGTGTCGTTCTCTGACCAAACGCCATGGCTCTGTGTTCGTGGTCACCGGACCTCTGTTTCTGCCCCGTCCACAACCTGACGGGCGCCTTTACGTCACCTACCCCGTCCTGGGGCACAACCACGTCGCTGTCCCCACGCACTTCTTCAAGGTCAGTCCCACCTTCAGACTGTATAAACCGGCCGCCATGTTGGGAGTGGACACTTATTATGAACATTTATTTTGTCACATTTGTTAATATTCTTATTATCTCTTTTAAGCTTAACACATTTGGAGCTGTAAAAGAGTGTTCTTTTTCCTGTTTCATTATAATTAAAATGACCAAAAAGAATAAACTAAAGTCTCTCCAGTCTTTCCGTCAAGGCTAGCAGTTATAGGGGCTAATTTGGAGTATCATAGCAACCAAAGAGCCAATCAGAAGCGAGGATGTTGAAGATAAAACCCCTTCCTGTCCGCACCACTGGTTTGGCAGAGGGCGCTTAGCAATGCTGTCAATCAAACCTGTTGCTAATGCTTTGCCTGTTGTTAATGTTCATATCTTGGTTTACAGACACAATAGTGAAATAAAATCCCCAGGATCATTTAGAGCAGGTTAACACGAACATTTAAAACCAAAGAGGCAAGTATGACAGCAACAGTTAGAGAGAGGGGACACAGTTTTTACACAGAAAGTGAATTGCCAGGGTCGATGGGGCTCTAAGTGCGCCCATGATCACTTCCTGTAACACAACGGCTAATGGGATAGATATGTCATTTATATATATGGTTTATGGTTCAACCGCACCTGAGCCACACTCAGACCTGACCCTGGATCATGCCTTGACTTAACTGGACCCTTCTCCTAATCTAAGTCTGTTGTTTCCCTCAGGTTCTCATCCTGGAGCTCCCGGATGGCCAGGGGGTGGAGCTTCGGTCTTATGTTATGCCGAACCGTCCAATCCCAGAGCAGACGCCGCTGGAGCACTTCCTGGTTCCCATAGAAACGGTGGAGCGGGCGTCAGGCCTGCTGTTTGTGCAGAACATCCAGAGGGCGACAAAAAGCATCAGAACTGTGCACCATCAGAACCTCCCTCAGATAAAAGACCACTGAGACTACAACTCCCACAATGCTCTGCTCCTCAGAGACTACAACTCCCACAATACTCTGCTCCTCAGAGACTACAGCTCCCATGATGCTCTGCTCTTCTGAGACTAGACATATCGCCCATCACTCAGTGTCGTATGTTTAGCCTTTAGCAGCTAGGTACATGTGAGCATGTGCAGTAGTGCTCTTCACATGACCGCTCTGACCAATCAGAGTGAGGAACCAGAGCGGAGCGGCCGGAGCGTGAGACGACGACAATGAAGATGATCATGAAGGTGAAGAAGATGATGAAGATGATGAGAGACATGCAGGAGCAGATTGTTTCAGAAACACTTCACAAACCTGTTTTATATTTGCTAAAAAATACAGAACTGTATCTGAAAACTCAGGAAATAAAAACTGTGACATTTCCTCATATGCTCTCAGGCCTCGCCTGGTTTGTGTCTCCTCACACAGCTCCGCCCCCTCCTCACACGGCCTCGCCTCCTCCTCACACAGCCCCAACCCCTCCTCAGCCCCGCCTCCTCCTCACACAGCCCCAACCCCTCCTCACACAGCCCCGCCCCCTTTTCACACAGCATCACCCATTTTGTGTCTGGAAAAATTACTTCAGTTTTCTCAAACAAAACTCAGCAAGAACTGAAGAACGGCCATAAGCTGCCCCACCCTCACAAAACCCCACCCCCTCCTCACACAGCCCCGCCCCCTCCTCACAGATCCCGACCCCCTCCTCACATAGCCCCAGCCCCTCCTCGCCACAGAACCCACTCTGACCCTGTACATTTACACATTCTGACCCTGTGTGTGCCATGACCTCCCTGTGTGTCAAATGAGCTCAGACATTTTTGCTGTATTTTTATTTTGTAGTGTTTCATTCAAACTTTTTATTTAAACAGTAAAAAAAAACAGCTTGGCGTGTCTCATCGGGAGGGGCCGTGTCTCGTCGGGAGGGGGCGTGTCTCGTCGGGAGGGGCCGTGTCTCGTCGGGAGGGGGCGTGTCTCGTCGGGAGGGGGCGTGTCTTGTCAGGAGGGGGCGTGTCTCGTCAGAAGGAGGAAGAGCATCAGGTACAGGGGCGTGGCCATGAAAGGCTGAGGGGCGGAGTCAGTGGCTTCCTGTGAACATCCTTCAGTCTCCAGACACAGCTCCTGCTCACAGAACGATCCTGCAATGAAAAATAGTCAGATGCCCTCCCATACTGCCCACAAAACAGACTCCTGGCTAGCTCTGTTCTCTTTGTTCTCTTTGTTTGATTTGGGTCTGAGGATGGAGTTATAGATGGGGGATAGAGATCTGTACCTTACTAGCATTTTTTTTTTTTTTTAGGAAAGACAATCTTTACAGGAATGAGGGCCTTAGGCATCACCTCTCCCCAATCTATATCTGCATCAGACCAAAGAACAATAGAGCTAGCCAGGATGTTAATAGGTGTGAAATCACTCATTAGTGGCTTGAATGACTGTATGTCTCAGGCACAGTCTAGTGGAGCTCAATAGACCTAGCCAACAAACAGAAACTGTAAATAAAAGCTGTTTCCAGTGTCAGTGTCGTTAGCTCCTCCTTCAGACCGATATAAGTCAGTGTCCAGCAGTGATCTGACCAGAACTGAAGAAGAGACGAATGAGCTGCTAAACATCTTCACTGCTACAACTTTTTGTCCAGTGACAAGAGTTTATTTTTCTTTTGTTATGGATCAGATTACACAGATATCACCTTGTGGTGTCATGGACTCCCTGTGTGTCAGACTGCCTCAGATGCCCTCCCTCACCTGTGTAGTTGGAGGGGCAGGAGCACTTGGTGAAGTCCATACATGTTCCTCCGTTCTGACACAGAAGCTGATCTTCATCACAAATGTTTTCTGCACAAAAACAGTCAAACTTTTAAACCTGTGCATGTGTGTGTACGTGTGCGTGTGTCTGTGTGTGCATGTGTCTGCGTGCGTGCATTTGTGTGTGTGTGCATTCATTTGTGTGTGTGCGTGCGTGCATCTGTGTGTGCATTCATTTGTGTGTGTGTGCGTGCATGGGTGTGTGTGCGTGCGCCTGTGTGTGTGTGCATTCATTTGTGTGTGTGTGTGCGTGCGCCTGTGCCTGTTTAGATACAGATGGACCATGCCCTGTTCCTGATCCTGTCAATCACACCCATCTGAAGTTGGGGAGGTTCAGCTGTGACCAAACACTCCCTGTGTGGTTGATTATGTCAGATGCCCTCCCTCACCTGCACAGCCTCTCTCTCTCCAGTTGTACCCAGGCAGGCAGGAGTCACAGCGCCTCCCGGTGGTTCCGGTTTTACAGGGACAAGCCCCAGTCTCAGAGCAGATGGAGCTCATGCTGCCCACGGGGTCACAGCGGCATTCTGGGAAATAAACAACAGTCACAGTGGCATTCTGGGAAATAAACAACAGTCACAGTGGCATTCTGGGAAATAAACAACAGTCACAGTGGCATTCTGGGAAATAAACAACAGTCACAGTGGCATTCTGGGAAATAAACAACAGTCACAGTGGCATTCTGGGAAATAAACAACAGTCACAGTGGCATTCTGGGAAATAAACAACAGGGTCACAGCTGCATTCTGGGAAATAAACAACAGCGTCACAGCGTCATTCTTGAGGGATATGTGTTTGACTTAGTGGGCGGAGCTCAGCAGAGTCAAAGGTCACAAAGAGAAATAACAAATAAATAAACAATGTCACATCTCAGAGAAAAACAAATGCCATCACATCTGCACTCTGACAAACAAACAAACAGAAAATCTCCCATAAGCCCCTGCTCTTCCCTGCGCCCACTGCAGGACACACCAGGAGGTTGTGGGTTAGATTCCCTCTGTGCTACAGGCCTGAAGAGTCCAACACGCCGCTCATTAGGATAAAAGTGTGTGTTCAGTTTAGAGCAGATCCAAAATGGCTCCTCTGAAGTGAAGTGGTGGTCAGAGGTTGTGGGTTAGATCACCTGTGCAGGCCTGTTCGTTGCTCATGGGCACAGAATCGTTGCGGTAGTACCCCAGGCGACACAGGTGGCATTTAGTTCCTCTGGTGTTGTGTTTGCAGCTCACACACGTCACCACCTCCAGGAAGTCAATGAAACTGCAGCGATTTGAGTGATCGTTACACTCACACGCTAAAGGGGCGGAGCAAGGAGAGAAGGAGGAGCGAAGGAGGAACAAAGGGGGAACAAAGGAGCGAAGGAGGAATGAAGGAGGAATGAAGGGGGAACAAAGGAACGAAGGGGGAGTGAAGGAGGAATGAAGGGGGAACAAAGGAACGAAGGTGGAGTGAAGGAGGAATGAAGGGGGAACAAAGGAACGAAGGAGGAGCAAAGGAGGAACAAAAGGGGAACAAAGGAGCGAAGGAGGAATGAAGGGGGAATAAAGGAACGAAGGGGGAGCGAAGGAGGAACAAAGGGGGAACAAAGGAACGAAGGGGGAGCGAAGGAGGAACAAAGGGGGAACAAAGGAACGAAGGGGGAGCGAAGGAGGAACAAAGGGGGAACAAAGGAGCGAAGGAGGAATGAAGGAGGAATGAAGGGGGAACAAAGGAACGAAGGGGGAGCGAAGGAGGAATGAAGGGGGAACAAAGGAACGAAGGGGGAGCGAAGGAGGAACGAAGGGGGAACAAAGGAACGAAGGGGGAGCGAAGGGGGAACAAAGGAACGAAGGGGGAGCAAAGGAGGAATGAAGGGGGAACAAAGGAACGAAGGAGGAACGAATGAGAAAAACAAAAGAGGAACAAAGGGGAATGAAGGAGAAATAAAAGAAGAACAAAGGAGACACAAAAGAGGAACAAAATGGAATGAAGGGGAACAGAGGAACGAATGGGGAGCGTAGGAGGAACAAAGGGGGAGTAAAAGAGGAATGAAGGAGAAGGAGGAATGAAGGGGGAACACAGGAATGAAAGGGGAGAGAAGGAGGAACGAAGGGTGAACAAAGGAACGAATGATAAAAGCAAAAGAGGAACAAAGGGGAACGAATGAGAAACAAAAGAAGAACAAAGGAGACACAAAAGAGGAACAAAATGGAATGAAGGGGAACAGAGGAACGAATGGGGAGCGTAGGAGGAACAAAGGGGGAGTGAAAGAGGAATGAAGGAGAAACAAAAGGGGAATGAAGGAGGAATGAAGGAGAAACAAAAGAGGAACAAAGGGAGCAAAGGAGGAATGAAGGGGGAGCGAAGGAGGAACGAAGCAGGAACAAAGGAGGAATGAAGGGGGAACAAAAGAGGAACAAATGGAATGAAGGAAGAACAAAGAAGGAACAAAGGAGGAATGAAGGAGGAACAAAGGGGAACGAGCAAGTAAGCAAGGACACAAAGCAGAAAGGAAGCAAGGAAACAAGGAAAGACAGCCGTTAATAGAAATGTAATATTTGGTTGTAATTCTGCAGGGCATCAGGAGTAATCAGGTTTGCAGAGTGGTATTGTCAAAATGGAGCCAAACTGTTCTCCTTGGTGTTTGAGGCAGACGCTCCAAACTCGTGCAACAAATTATGACAAAAATTTGAATTTTTCAACTCTGTCATCTGATGCCTGTGCTGACGCTCAAACACACCAGAACACACAAACACACAAGAACACACAAACACACCAGAACACACAAACACACCAGAACACTCAAACACACAAGAACACACAAACACACCAGAACACTCAAACACACCAGAACACTCAAACGCACCAGAACACTCAAACACACCAGAACACTCAAACGCACCAGAACACTCAAACACACAAGAACACTCAAACACACAAGAACACACAAACACACAAGAACACACAAACACACACCAGAACACTCAAACACACCAGAACACACAAACACACCAGAACACACAAACACACCAGAACACTCAAACACACCAGAACACACAAACACACCAGAACACTCAAACACACCAGAACACTCAAACGCACCAGAACACTCAAACACACAAGAACACTCAAACACACAAGAACACACAAACACACAAGAACACACAAACACACCAGAACACACAAACACACAAGAACACACAAACACACCAGAACACACAAACACACCAGAACACTCAAACACACCAGAACACTCAAACACACCAGAACACACAAACACACAAGAACACACAAACACACAAGAACACACAAACACACAAGAACACACAAACACACAAGAACACACAAACACACAAGAACACACAAACACACCAGAACACACAAACACACAAGAACACACAAACACACCAGAACACACAAACACACAAGAACACACAAACACACAAGAACACTCAAACACACAAGAACACTCAAACACACACCAGAACACACAAACACACCAGAACACACAAACACACAAGAACACACAAACACACAAGAACACACAAACACACCAGAACACACAAACACACAAGAACACACAAACACACCAGAACACACAAACACACAAGAACACACAAACACACAAGAACACTCAAACACACAAGAACACTCAAACACACACCAGAACACACAAACACACCAGAACACTCAAACACACAAGAACACACAAACACACAAGAACACACAAACACACCAGAACACACAAACACACAAGAACACACAAACACACCAGAACACACAAACACACAAGAACACACAAACACACAAGAACACACAAACACACCAGAACACTCAAACACACAAGAACACACAAACACAGCAGAACACACAAACACACCAGAACACTCAAACACACAAGAACACACAAACACACCAGAACACACAAACACACCAGAACACTCAAACACACAAGAACACACAAACACACCAGAACACTCAAACACACAAGAACACACAAACACACCAGAACACTCAAACACAACAGAACACACAAACACACAAGAACACACAAACACACTAGAACACTCAAACACACAAGAACACACAAACACACCAGAACACTCAAACACACCAGAACACACAAACACACACCAGAACACACAAACACACCAGAACACTCAAACACACCAGAACACACAAACACACCAGAACACACAAACACACCAGAACACTCAAACACACAAGAACACACAAACACACTAGAACACTCAAACACACAAGAACACACAAACACACCAGAACACGCAAACACACCAGAACACGCAAACACACCAGAACACTCAAACACACCAGAACACTCAAACACACAAGAACACACAAACACACCAGAACACACAAACACACCAGAACACACAAACACACCAGAACACTCAAACACACCAGAACACTCAAACACACCAGAACACGCAAACACACCAGAACACACAAACACACCAGAACACACAAACACACCAGAACACTCAAACACACCAGAACACTCAAACACACCAGAACACACAAACACAACAGAACACACAAACACACAAGAACACACAAACACAACAGAACACACAAACACACAAGAACACTCAAACACAACAGAACACACAAACACACAAGAACACTCAAACACAACAGAACACACAAACACACAAGAACACTCAAACACAACAGAACACACAAACACACAAGAACACTCAAACACAACAGAACACTCAAACACACCAGAACACTCAAACACAACAGAACACACAAACACACAAGAACACTCAAACACAACAGAACACACAAACACATCAGAACACACAAACACACCAGAACACACAAACACACACCAGAACACTCAAACACACCAGAACACTCAAACACACACCAGAACACTCAAACACACCAGAACACACAAACGCACCAGAACACACAAACGCACCAGAACACTCAAACACACCAGAACACTCAAACACACCAGAACACACAAACACACTAGAACACTCAAACACACTGTTCTCAAATACACCAAAAAGCATCTGCCTCAAATGCAAAGATGTTCCACTAGGGGCTTTCAACACGATTTTTGTGCCGTGATTTTGAATGCAGCATTAGACTTAGATATAGTGAAAGTGAATTAGCAGTGGGTTGGTAGTGTGTGGACTTAGCTGTAGCTTTTGGTCAGAGGTTTCACTTGTATAGTTCTAGCCGTTCGGTTTAGCTGTAGGTTTTAGCAGTTGTTTTAGCTGTTGGGGTTAGCTGTTTGTTTTCGTGTTCAGTTTTGTTTTTTTACCTGTGAAGGAGACATAAGCAATTTTGGACAAAGCGCTACTGGAGCCCGGGATCAGAATCTTCTGAGTCACTGACAAATAAACAGAAATAAACAAACAAACAAACACATGGATAAGTACAAATGTAAGTTTACGTTTAAAGTCCCTGTTCCTGATCTTTCCCGTGTGTTTGAGTAAACGTGTTGTACAGTGCATATATCGTGTAAGCAACTCTTGAGGTCAAAGTAATTCTGTGTATAAATGCGCTGTTAGCATGCTAGTTGTTAGCTTTACTGTGATGACCAAACTCTCTTTTGAACAGGTCTTTCAAGAACAACTGGAACCAAATCTCAGTTTTTAAAAGAACCAAATCTTTTTATCTTATACATTTTAATATAGATTAACTCTGAACCAACACAAGACTTTTGAACAGCTCTTTAAAATGAACCGATTCAAAAGATTCAGATCCCACAAAAGAGCCGAAAGTCCCATTACTAGGTAAAAGTGCTTATAAACTCATCATGGTGAATACTTAGGACGTTCTGAATGCATAAGCTTAGTGAGGAGTAACTTTGGACTAAACTTAAGCTTGTTCTGTTTTTCATTTTTTTAAGTCAGAAAAGTTCAGAGACTCGGGGACACAAACCTTTCCTTTCATATTTCTCCTCCTTTGTCTCCTCTGTCCTTCCCTCCTTTTCTTCCTTTGTTGTTTCCTTTCCCTCCTTCGTCTTCTCCTTTGATTCCTTTTTACTTTCTTTCTCTTCTTTCATTTCCTCCTTTCCTCCTTCTCTCATTTCCTGCTTTGCCTCCTGCCCTGTCTCCTCACTCCCTTCCTTCCTTGCCTCCTCCTTTGTCTCCTTCTGATTTTCTGGTCCTTCATTCTCCTCCTCTTTTTTTTCCCCTTTTACTTCTTTCCTCTCTTCCTTCTTTGTCTCCTCTTTTGTCTCCTTACTCCCTTCCTTCCTGGTTTCCTTCCTTGCCTCCTCCTTCCCTGTCTCTTTGTTCACATCTTCTGGTCCTTTTTTCCTCTCCTCTTTTTTTTCCTCTTTTGGTTCTTTATTTTCTTCCTTCCTGATCTCCTCTTTTGTGTCCTTCCTTGTTTCCTCTTTGGTCTCCTTCCTTGTCTCCTCTTTCGTCTCCTCGCTCCCTTCCTTCCTTGTCTCCTCTTTCGTCTCCTCGCTCCCTTCCTTCCTTGTCTTCTCTTTTGTGTCCTCGCTCCCTTCATTCTTTGTCTCCTCTTTCGTCTCCTTCCTTGTTTCCTCTTTCGTCTCCTTCCTTGCTTCCTCTTTTGTCTCTTCGCTCCCTTCCTTCCTTGTCTCCTCTTTCACCTCCTTGTTCCCTTCCTTCCTTGTCTCCTCTTTCGTCTCCTCGCTCCCTTCCTTCCTTGTCTCCTCTTTCGTCTCCTCGCTCTCTTCCTTCCTTGTCTCCTCTTTCACCTCCTTGTTCCCTTCCTTCCCTGTTTCCTCTTTCGTCTCCTTGCTCCCTTCCTTCCTTGTCTCCTCTTTTGTCTCCTTCCTTGTCTCCTCTTTCATCTCCTTGTTCCCTTCCTTCCTTGTCTCCTCTGTTGGCTCCTTCCTTGTCTCCTCTTTCATCTCCTCGCTGCCCTCCTTCCTTGTCTCCTCTGTCGGCTCCTTCCTTGTCTCCGCTTTCATCTCCTCGCTCCCTTCCTTCCTTGCTTCCTCCCTTCCTTCCGTCCTTGTCTCCTTGTTGTCTTCCTTCCGTTGGTCTGTTGGACCTAAAATCACAGAACACAGATGATTGTCTCTGCCCTGGGGCAGACTGGCTTACATGTGGCTGCCACTCACCTCTGTCTGAGTCTGGTAGTGGTCCAGGTCTTTCTACAGTCTCAGGTCTGGACTCTGTGCCCTCATCAGGGGAGGGGAAGGAGAAGTCGACTGGAGCATAGTCCCTCTCAGGCACTCCAGAGTCTGGCTCTGGTACTGGTGCTGGTTCTGGTCCTGGTCCTTTTGGACACAACAACAACAACAACACACATCTGAGTTTGCACAAGACTCACTTTTTCTGCTCCATCTGTGTTAAATATGATTGGTCCGTAGAATGTGGTGATGTCATCTGTGTTAAATATGATTGGTCCGTAGAATGTGGTGATGTCATCTGTGTTAAATATGATTGGTCCGTAGAATGTGGTGATGTCATCTGTGCTACTCGCCTCAGGCCACAGTCAGGGTCTAGTCCTGGCTCTGGACAGGGTCTAGTCCCAGTCCTGATCTATTCCTGATTCTTTACCTTCAGCCCCCTCCGGAGGCTGTACCAGTGCAGGGACTCGGTCTGTATCTGGACTTTCTGGGGTCTCAGGAGGACTTGTGTCTGGACTACGTTCTATGGGGACCTCCATGGGCCTGCCAGGGACCAGTTCTGGGACCAGGTCTGCATCTGGTTTAGGGTCTGATTTAGGATCTGGGGTCTGGAAAGAGGGGCCGGTCAGAGTGTCCTCCACAGAAGGCTCAGAGGACTCTGTGGTCTCAGGAACTCTGTTCTCTGGGTCCACAAAGTCTGGGGTTAAAGGAACATCAGGGTCAGGAGCAGGGTCTGAGGACTCTGGTCCAGTCTTGGGTCTGGTCTCTGGTCCGGTCTCTGGTATGATTTCTGGTCCAGTCTCTGGTCCGGTTTCTGGTCCCGTCTCTGATTCCTTCTCTGGTTCCTTCTCTGTTCCCATCTCTGGTCCCATTTCTGGTCCCATCTCTGGTCTGGTTTCTGGTCCGGTCTCTGGTCTGATCTCTGGTCTGGTTTCTGGTCCCATCTCTGGTCCCGTCTCTGATTCCTTCTCTGGTTCCCTCTCTGCTCCCATCTCTGGTCCCATTTCTGGTTCCATCTCTGGACTGGTTTCTGGTCCGGTCTCTGGTCTGATCTCTGGTCTGGTTTCTGGTCCCATCTCTGGTCCCGTCTCTGATTCCTTCTCTGGTTCCCTCTCTGCTCCCATCTCTGGTCCCATTTCTGGTTCCATCTCCGGTCTGGTTTCTGGTCCGGTCTCTGGTCCGGTCTCTGGTCTGGTTTCTGGTCCCGTCTCTGGTCCCATCTCTGGTCCCGTCTCTGGTGCGGTTTCTAGTCTGGTCTCTGGTCTTGTTTCTGGTCTGGTCTCTGGCCCAGTCTCTGTCCCGGTCTCTGGCCCGGTCTCTGGTCTCATCTCTGGTCCCGTCTCTGGTCTTGTTGGTCTCGTTTCTGGTCCGCTCTCGGATAATGCCGGGTCTGGATTAGACAGTTCTACGGGAAACTTGGAATCAAGTGAGACTGGAGAACTTGCTTGAGACTCTGGGGGGTCTACAAGGTCCTGACCAGAATCAGGTTCTAGACCAGGACCTAAGTCTAGACCAGGACTGGAGTCTGTGGGGGGAGGGACCTCAGACAAAGGGACTAAAACTGTGTAAGACTCAGAGACAGAAAAGTTTGGATCTGAACCAAACTCTGAGGGGTCTATAGACGGCCCAATCCAGACCGGGTCAGAGGGGGCAGGGTCAGAGGGGAAAGGGTCAGAGGGGATGGGGTAAGTGAGGTCAGAGGGGGCAGGGTCAGCAGACTCTGGTGTCTCAGATGGCACTTTGCTCAAATCGTCAGGAGGGAGCGCTGAGGCCAAATCTGTGGAAAAATAAAAACATCTAAGTCCAGAGTCCAGGATGCAACCAGGGTCTAAACCAGGACTGAGGTCTGAGGAGAACCGGGTCTGAAGCGGATTTGGATGAGAGTCTGGACCAGGGTCTAGACCAGGACCATAGACTGTATATATAAATGGACATAGCTAACCTGCTAGCCATCAAATTTTAAACAGGAAGTGATCATTCAGGCTCTATCGACTCCAACTCACTTTCTATGCAAAAACTGAATATTAATGACAATTCAGGCGCTTTCTTTCCTGAGGTTGCTCCTAGTGTTAGTAACAGGTTTGATTGACAGTGTTGCTAAGGGCACTCTCCCTGCTAAAGGGGTATTATCTTCAACAGCCTCGCTCTGGATTGGCTCCTTGGTTGCTATGATACTCATGGTAGGAATTCCAAATATGGAACTCAACTTCAAATTGGCCCCTATAACTGCTAGCCTTTATGAGCTTCATTTGACTGAAGCTGAACGCTGTGGGTGACGTCACACTCACTTAGTCCACTTCTTTATACAGTCTATGACCATGACTGAGGTCTAAGGAGGACCAGGGTCTGGACCAAGGTCTTGGAGCAGAGGGGTTTAAGCAGAGGGTTAGTACTAACAGGTCCGGACAGAAGTCATCATGTAGCTCTGGCCTGAATGTGATAGGCCTATTGATACTTTGGGGGTGTTTTACATTCATGTCTATGATTAAATGTTCAGCAGTTACCATGGAGACACAATGTGCAGATTAGCAATAAAAAACAAAAAAGGTTTCAGGAGCCTGTGATCAGTCTGAGAGTTCATGGTCCTGTTTAGGAGTTTGATTTTACACAAAAAGGAGAGAATGACTAACTGAAAAACTGTTGGCTAATGCTAATGCTAGCTATCTTGTGACTGCAGTTGTATTTGAGAGGGACTTGTTTAACAGCACAAATCCGCTCTCGTGTTGTAGTTCAGATAAATCAGTTCTTTATGGTTGGATTGTGTTCAAACAAAACTCAGATTCAAGTCTAACTTAAGTAGGACAGACCTGAGACAGAGCAGTGCCGACAGTTAGCATCAAACCCCCAAAGAATGTTGCTGCAAAGGATCAATACACAGGCCTAAAATGTGATATTGCCTAACCATAATGTGACTGTTTTATATTATGGTGTAATCTGAGATAAGTCTGTAGGTGACAGATGCATTCAAACATGTTTACTACACCAAAACATTTTCCTAACCATAACCCTAACCTTAAGTCTAACCCATTTGCTAACTTTAAAATGAATTCTGTTCCTAAACTTCATCACTTTCAGACATCCCTTCTGACCTGCCCTAACCTTAACCCTTCCATTAACATGAGCAGAACCTGACCTGGATCTGAGGAATCCGGACTGGATTCCGCAGGAGGTGGTGCCACTGCATCAGAGGAGGCGGAGTCAGGGGTCTCACCTGAGGAAAAACAAAATCACAGAAGCGCTGAACAAAGAGGCTGTGAATGGACAATTTGATCAGGGTTTTTATGTAGGGCATTCTCTTTTGGTGAGGTATGCAGCTCCAGATGTTACTGTCTATAAGTCACCTCTAGCCACAGATCTACACCAGCCCTACACTCAGTCTTATGTTCTACCTTAACGATGGAGGTGCAAACCCTTTCCTTAAACAAACCCTAACTATAACCTAAATCCTAACTTTAACCTAAACCCTAACCTTAACCTAAACCCTAACCTTAACCTAAACCCTAACCATTGTTCAGTCACATTTGAAGTATTTATAGTTCTCAAAAGATTGGATGTCTCCAGAATGTGAGTCATATTTTCTAAGAAAGGTTTTTACTGGTCAAATATGGCCTAATATGTGTAAGGTTGTGCAGACCTCGTAGATGTGAAGATAAAGCCGACCTCTGGGACTTTTTTTGTGGGTGTCTATTTCACTGCATCATCAGTATACATTTGTACATATGCATGTTTCTGCATGGCTCTGGAAAATTATAATGAGAGAACTGGTCCAAGTATGGAGCCTTGTGGAACTCCCATATTACACTCTAAAGATGTTCAGACTGGGGTGTCAAAAATGCGTTGGGCGTTTCTAATTGTACATCTCTAGTTGGATGCTTGTAGATGAACGCCTCAAGTTGGACATCTCTAGTTGTACGTTTCTAGTTGGACACCTCAAGTTGAATGCCTGTAGGCAGACACTTTTGCATTTGAGGCAGACGCCTCTGACACGTGTCATGGATGCCGTGGACGTAGTCAGAGAAAAATACTTGACTCGTCCAGGGCCTGTTGTCCAGGGCGTCTGTTGTCCAGGGCGTCTGTTGTCCAGGGCGTCTGTTGTCCAGGGCGTCCGTTGTCCAGGGCGTCCGTTGATGTGTCTAGGGCATTGGCAGTCTATGAGTTGCTTTGTGAACGATGCAGACCAGGTTGAGGGAGTGACTTTAGTGCGATTATTACATAAAACCATCAACAGAGGTGATCGGCTTAGGGGCGGTGTTTCTATCTTCATGCTAGCTGGTGCTCCCAGCATATTTAAACTGCCACTAGTTTGTAGCTGATGTCTTTCTCCTTCTTCTGGATAATGACGTGGCTACATCACTGGAGCGTAGTTTCTGATTGGTTGACGCTGTGCGTCAAACGGCAAAAGTTCAGCTTTTCCCACTCTGGAGTCTGAAGTTTTAGATGCACAAACAGAGCGTCCAACGCCTCAACGCTGAAGATGCAAAATTGCATGGCGGCCTAGACTCGTGTCCACCATAGACTCTACATGTAAACCCGATGCCCCTGATGCCCTGAGGTGAACGTAGCACCGCTGACCACACTTTGTATTCTATTTGTAATATAAGGTTTTATCCAGTTCATTTCTTGTTCAGGAAGAAAAATGTACGAATAACTAAATGTTGACAAAAATGTCAGATAGAATCTAATAAATCTAAAGCCCCACTGCGGGACATTTCATCACATTAGAACAGGGTTAGGGAGAGGAGGCTGTGCAGTGAGACTGTAGCACCCCTAAATGGACATTCAGCACACACACGAACATTACGGAACCCTAAGAGCACGTACCCTGAGGCTCCTCTGCAGCTTCACCTGAAACACAGTCGCAAGGTTAGCTCAGGTTTACAGGTGTATCTTTAACATCCCAGTGACCCCCCAGTGTCAGGTTTAGTCCAGTTTATAGACTGTATAGATAAGTGGACATAGCCAATGTGCTAGCTGCCGTGTTCCAAGTAGGAAGCGATTCTGGGCGCGATTCCAGCTCCATCGACTCTGGCTCCAATTCCCATTACACTTGAAAACTGTGTCCTCTCTCTGTACCTGCTGCTGTCAGACTCGTCACTTTGGTCTTAAATGTTCGTATTAACCCTCTACATGATCCTGGGGTTTTTGTTTCACTATTGTCTGTGTAAATCAAGATATGAACATTAATAACAGACAAATCAGGCGCCTTCTTTCTCTGACAGTGTTGCTAAGTGCCTGCTTCCTGCTAAACCAGTTATGCGGGTAGGAAGGGGCGTTCGACAGGCTCGCTCCTGATTGACTCTTTGGCTGCTATGATACTCACGATTGGCTAATCTGGGCTCCAGATTAGCCGCTATAATGGCTAGCCGCTATAAATGCTAGCCTCGATGAGCTTTATATGGAGTCGAACACTGTGGGTGACGTCACAGTCACTTAGTCCACTTCTTTATACAGACTGTGGCTAAGACAGATTAAAGACTCCACTTCTGTATACTTTACACAGGTCTGTATACTTTACACAGGTCTGTATACTTTACACAGGTCTGTATACTTTACACAGGTCTGTATACTTTACACAGGTCTGTATACTTTACACAGGTCTGTATACTTTACACAGGTCTCTATACTTTACACAGGTCTCTATACTTTACACAGTTTTCTATACTTTATACTGTATATTACAGTTTACACAGGCTGTAGTCTAGTTCCATGTGCTATTTTATAGGTACAGGTTTAAACAGTCACACAAATATAGAGCAGATACATGTAGTAAGTCTGTGTGTGTGTTGCCGTAGTGACCCAGCGTTTGTACAGAAGTGTTTGGTTTTGAGTCAAACTGGGAATCACAGGCTTGTTAGCTTTAGCTCAGGTTGTTAGCTTTGGGTCAGGCGTTTAGCTCAGGCCTTTAGCGTTATGTTTAAACAGATGTAAGAGTCTCACAGATGTTGGCGGCCCCTTGTGGCAGTGGAAGGTACGACCCTGCCCTCCACGGTTGGCGGGTGAAGCCCTGTCGGCAGCGCTCACAGTCTGCACCTGTCGTGAAGTGGTCACAGTCACAGACCAGAGCTGAGTCCTGGAGCAGACAGCGGGAAGCGTGGAGATTACACTTACACCTGAGAGAGACATACAGATATAAACATGTGAACAAACATGTAAACATGTGAACAAACATGTCAACAAACGTGAACAAACATGTAAACAAACATGTAAACAAACATGTAACAAACATGTAAACAAACATGTAAACAGACATGTGAACAAACATGTAAACATGTGAACAAACATGTAAACAGACATGTGAACAAACATGTAAACATGTGAACAAACATGTCAACAAACGTGAACAAACGTGAACAAACATGTAAACAAATATGTAAACAAACATGTAACAAACATGTAAACAAACATGTGAATAAACATGTAACAAACATGTAAACAAACATGTAAACAAATATGTGAACAAACATGTAACAAACATGTAAACAAACATGTGAACAAACATGTAAACAAACATGTGAATAAACATGTAACAAACATGTAAACAAACATGTGAACAAACATGTAAACAAACATGTGAATAAACATGTAACAAACATGTAAACAAACATGTGAACAAACATGTAAACAAACATGTAAACAAACATGTGAATAAACATGTAAACAAACATGTGAATGAACATGTAAACAAACATGTGAATAAACATGGAAAAAGACATATGAATAAACATGTAAATAAACATTTACATAAACAACCAACATGAACAAGGCCCAAACCTTTTGCCTTTTGTCTTTTCAACTCTAAATCTAAACTGATGAAACCTCAGCTTCTCCTCAGGGACAAACCTCCTGGAGGGCCAAGTTTGGCCCATGGGCCACACTTTAGATCCCCCAGCTCTAGAAACTCTCTAAAGTGTAGTAGTACTTTAGGTACTGTCTCTATTGGTACTCTCTATAGTGCAGCAGTACTTAAGGTACTCTCTGTTGGTACTGTCTGTAGCTATTCTTTAGTTACTCTTTAGTTACTCTCACCTGTATGTTGCTGATGGTGTAGTAGTACTGTCTATAATTACTCCTGTTTGGGTACTCTTTAGGTACTCCCCGTGGGTACTCAGTAGGTGTTACCTGTAGGCACTGTCTGTGGTTCTTACCTGGCGGGTACCTGCACATTGCTGATGGCGTAGAAGTACTTGAGTAGTTGGTCCTTTTGGACGTAGGTTCCTCCAAGCGCAGGCCGCAGCAGGCGCAGCCTCAGGTCAGTGAAGCTGAAGAAGTCCCTGAGACCAGGACTCGAGTCCAGTCGGGTCCAGACTGAGTCCATGTTTAAGAGCTTTGGACCAGCCAAGACTGAGAACCGGGACCGGACCTCGAAGACCACCTGCTTCTCCTCCTGAAGACCAGAGACCAGAGACTGAGTCAGACCAGGGACCCAACCAAGGACCAAAGACCAGACCAAAGACTAGAGACCAGACCAGAGACCTGAGATCTAAGACTAGAGCAGAGACCAAAGACCAGACCAGAGACCTGAGATCAGTCCAGAGACCAGATTCACTTCTAGATGTCTCCATGTGTGCCTCCTTAAATGCCTGCTAGCCTCTTCACATGTGTCCTTGTTATGTCGCTTATCTTAAGTGATCATGCATGTGCATCGACTCTGGCTCCAGTTCACTTTCTGTGTAAAAACCGTGTCCCCTCTCTCTGTACCTGCTGCTGTCAGACTCATCATTTTGCTCTTGAAATGTTCGTGTTAACCTGCTCCACATGATCCTTGGGTTTTTATTTTGCTCTTTTGTCAAGATATTAACATTAATAACAGACCAATCAGGTGTCTCCTCACATGTCTTCTTTTATCCTTCCTTGGATGTCTCTTTGTCTCCTCATATGTACCCCTCAGATTATTCCTTGTGCCCTTACCTTGTCTCCTACCCTCAGATTCTTCCTTGTGCCCTTACCTTGTCTCCTACCCTCAGATGCTTCCTTGTGTCCTTACCTTGGCTCCTACCCACTGCGAGTACTCCTCGGTGCAGATGACCCGGGTCAAGTTCGAAGGTGAAAGGTCAGACACTTTTTTTGGAAACATCCCAAACGTTTCCAGACAATCGTCGGCATAAAACTGGTACGGTTGCCACGTCTGCCCTGGGACAGAACAACAGATATATAAAACAGAAATATAACAACAGGACTGAACCAGAACTAAACCAGATCTGAACCGGGTCTTACCTCGGTCCAGGGACTTGTCCAGCACCAGGGCAGAGGGACGTCCAGATTCGAAGGTGATGATGATGTCATCAGTGGTCTCCAGAGTTTTGTTCCAGGACAGAGTGACATTGGCCAACAGCGGCTCAGGAAAGCGTGACCATGTGACCGTCTGCCAGTAGGTGACGAGCCCGCCCCTCTCTCGATCGCCCATCAGCTGAGGGGGGTGAGAGAGGTCAGGGCTCGAGGCGTCGCATTCGTCACTGCACAAGTATGGATTATCCTGTAAAACAGAGAAACTAAACTGAGTCTAAACCGGGTCTAAACCAGGTGTAAACTGGGTCTGAACTAGATCTAAACCGGGTCTGAACCAAGTCAAAACCAGGTCTAAACTGGGTCTAAACCAGGTCTAAACTGGGTCTGAACTAGGTCTAAACCGGGTCTAAACTGGGTCTAAACCAGGTCTAAACTGGGTGTGAACCAGGTCTAAACCAGGTCTGAACAGGTCTTAAACAGGTCCTAACCAAGTCTCAACCTAAAGTAACTTTTTTTTTTTTTTTTCTCAGTTAAGTGTACTTATTACACTCAACAAGAACCACAAGACATTCAAAAACTAAAACAGATTTTCTCTTTAGTTACAAACCTGAATAGATATTCTAGTTGTATATAACCTTTTTTGGTATTTCAGACCACAATAATAATAATAGCAGGTCTCTAAATGAACGTACAGGAACCAACGACAAAATGTGGCTGCGGCCTGATCCACAGTGAACTGGGAGGTCACCTGTCCAGTGATGAGCCTCTATTATGTAGCAGTCAACTCACCAAACTGTTAAATATGTTATATCAACCTTCTCCATTAGAGGGAAGCATACATTCAAGACAAAATGTAATTAGCCATGTCAAAGTAAAGAATGTAGGAAAACTAGAAACCAGTTACTGAAACAGGTCTAATTATAGACAGAGATTTACTCATATGCCACATAAAGTCACTGCAAAGCTAATGTCATCAATGTAAGAGTGAATGCAAAAGGCAATGGACAAATTATTTAGCAACACCTAAACAAACAGTTTTCCTGTCAGTCAAAGAAAAAGAACAAGACAATGGAGTTACACATAAACAAGTTCATTATTAAAGAG
This sequence comes from Periophthalmus magnuspinnatus, assembly GCF_009829125.3. NCBI lineage: Eukaryota > Metazoa > Chordata > Actinopteri > Gobiiformes > Gobiidae > Periophthalmus > Periophthalmus magnuspinnatus. The sequence goes on along the minus strand of NC_047134.1, from coordinate 2,530,162 downwards.
CTTCTCTCCTTAGCTACTCATTTAAACATTTCACTCCACCTGCTCTGCTAACATCAGTGATCAGGCTCAGGATCGCTCATATTTCAGACCATGAAGTTGACAAAGTGATTCCAGACTTAAAAAACTCAAAAGCACTTGATACAATTGGTCTAAATACACATTTTCTGAAATCATTTTAGGATCTTGTACAGCCAGTCACCCATCTCCTCAAAATGTCCCTCAAACATTGGGTTGCCCCAGCTGAGTGGAAAGAAGCTGCAGGTGCATTGGTTTTTAAATCAGATGCTAAAACAGACATGGCTAATTATCGGCCAGTGGGGATACTTCCTCTTATATTTAAAGTAGCTGAGAAGTGGGTGGTCAAACTCTTACTTACTGCTCATTTACAAAACACCCAACCTTCATTACACAAACAGTTTGACTTTCAGACCCATCGCTCCACAAACACTGCCCTGTGTGTGTTGACTGAAAACATAAAGAACTTTCTTGAATAGAGTCCCTGTGTTGGGGCTGTCTTCTCAGACTTGAACTAAACTTTTGACTCCATCTGGACCAGAACATCAGATTTTGCTCTGGGTTGACTCAGTTTAACATCTCCAGCTCTCCAATGGTTTACATGTATCTGTCCCACAGGAACAGTGTGTGGTAGATGATGGTGTAAAATCTTCATGTTTAGACTGTGATGGTGTCCCACAGGGGTCAATCCTTGGGCCGGATTTTTTCTCCTTCTTTATCAATACCTTGCAAGTGCAACTGTAGATGATTGTGAATCATGGAATCATCTACACTCGAGCCAAAAGCTTTCAGCTGCTGATGACCTCAGAGCTGACTTATCTTTTGTGCATAGCTGGCTTAAGGACTCGTGCCTCGTGACATGAGTGCTGCTGAAACTTAAACATAACTTAAACATAATTTCAACATGAGTGCTGCAGAAACTTAAACATGAATGCTGCTGAAACTTAAACATGAGTGCTGCAGAAACTTAAACATGAGTGCTGCTAAAACTTAAAAATGAGTGCTGCTAAAACTTAAACATGAGTGCTGCTGAAACTTAAACATGAATGCTGCTAAAACTTAAACATGAGCACTGCAGAAACTTAAACATGAATGCTGCTGAAACTTAAACATGAGTGCTGCCAGAACTTAAACACGAGTGCTGTTAAAACTTAAAAATAAGTGCTGCTGAAACTTAAACATGAGTGCTGCAGAAACTTAAACATGAGTGCTGCTAAAACTTAAAAATGAGTGCTGCTGAAACTTAAACATGAATGCTGTAGAAACTTAAACATGAGTGCTGCTGAAACTTAAACATCAGTGCTGCAGAAACGTAAACATGAATGCTGCTGAAACTTAAACATGAGTGCTGCTAAAACTTAAAAATAAGTGCTGCTGAAACTTAAACATGAGTGCTGCAGAAACTTAAACATGAGTGCTGCTAAAACTTTAACATGAGTGCTGCTGAAACTTAAACATGAGTGCTGCTAAAACTTAAACATGAGTGCTGCTAAAACTTAAACATGAGTGCTGCTGAAATTTAAACATGAGTGCTGCTGAAATTTAAACACGAGTGCTGCAGAAACTTAAAAATAACTGCTGCTGAAACTTAAACATGAGTGCTGTTAAAACTTAAAAATAAGTGCTGCTGAAACTTAAACATGAGTGCTGCAGAAACTTAAAAATAAGTGCTGCTCAAACTTAAACATGAGTGCTGCTAAAACTTAAACATGAGTGCTGCTAAAACTTAAACATGAGTGCTGCTGAAACTTAAACATGAATGCTACTGAAACTTAAATATGAAAGCTGCCAGAACTTAAAAATGAATGCTGCAGAAACTTAAACATGAGTGCTGCCAGAACTTAAACATGAGTGCTGTTAAAACTTAAAAATGAGTGCTGCTGAAACTTAAACATGAGTGCTGCTAAAACTTAAACATGAGTGCTGCAGAAACTTAAATGTGAAAGCTGCTGAAACTTAAACATGAGTGCTGCAGAAACTTAAACATGAGTGCTGTTAAAACTTAAAAATGAGTGCTTCTGAAACTTAAAAATAAGTCTTCAGAAACTTAAACATCAGTGCTGCAGAAACTTAAAAATAAGTGCTGCAGAAAGTTAGATGGGGCAGGGCTAAAATGTACATGCCTTGAATGTGTGACCAAAGTGACTGTTAAAAAAGTGGAGTGTGCAATTTTCTATTTTGCTTGGCCTTTTCTGACCCCAGCCCTTTGGGACAATGGATGGAAATGAGCCTTTGGCTATAATCCGGTGTGAACCAGGTGTAAACCCGGCCTAAAGCCAGGTCTGAACCACGCCAATCCACACATTTGTAACGAGGCATCTGGATTACTGTAACTCTTTGTTTGCTGGACCAGGGCTTCCTGCAGCACTTACAGAATGTCCAGAACACTGCAGTTCGAGACAAAATCTAAGAGATAATAATAATAATAATGGCTTACACTTGTAATGCACTTTTTCAAAGCCTCTCAAAGCGCTACACTATAGTCATTATTCATTCATTTCCACACTTGGGGATGGTAAGCTACTATTGTAGCCACAGCTGCCCTGGGGAGACTGACGGAAGCGAGGCTGCCAATCTGTGCCATCGGCCCCTCCAACCACCACCTATCATTCATGCACACACCACTTTCATACTAGGCAATGTGGGTGAAGTGTCTTGCATAAGGACACAATGACAGAACTTGGTCCAAGCGGGACTCGATCCTCCGACCTCCGAGATGAGACAAATATCAGGTCAACTGAAAATATTATTATTGTGTTTAAATGTGTGCACTCTATGGGTCCAGTCTGCACTCTGTGGGTCCTCTTTATCTTATCTGTGGCCCAGACTATGGAACAGCGCCCTCTACCTGTCAGATCCTCTCAGACTTTAACACAGTTTAAGACTAGACTGAAAACCTCTTCTCCCTGGCATTTATCACTGAACAGGATACAGGTGTTTTATAGTTCTTCTCCTGTGTATCGTGTTATCTGTCTCTTCTCACCTGGATTACTGCAATTCTCTTCTCTTTGGTCTCCCACTAAAAACACTCCATAAACTTCAGCTGGTTCAGAATTCAGCAGCTCACATCATCACACGCACCCCTTCCATCAACCACATCACACCCATCCTACAGCAACTTCACTGGCCCCATCTCACACCGCATCCAATATAAAATCCTGCTCCACACATTCAAAGCCATCCATAACCTTGCACCTCCATACCTCTCAGACCTCCTCCATATTGCCACACCCGCTCGCTCTCTCCACTCCTCTTCCTCTCTCCATCTCTCTGTTCCCTCAGCCCGGCTTGTCACCGTGGGGAGCAGGGCCTTCAGCCGCTCTGCTCCCCAGCTCTGGAACTCTCTCCCCCCTGACCTCCGCAATACTGACACACTCTCACACTTCAAATCCAAACTTAAAACCCACTTGTTCAGACTGACATATTCTTTATAATCCACACCTGCCCTGTCCTTTTTCAATGTTTTTTATCTGAATGTTTTTAACTGTATGTTCATAAATGTTGATTTTAACTGTCTGTATATGTATATATTGTATATATTGTATGTAAGGTGATCTTGAGTGCCCAGAAAGGCGCCCTATAAATAAAACGTATTATTATTATTATTGTTATATTTGTTTTGTTCAACTGAAGCTGTTTTAAATGTGCTATAGAAACTTGAATAGAATTGAATAACCCAATTATGAAGTAAGACCTGAACCAGGACTGAACCAGGCCCAAACCGGGTCTAAACCAGGACAAATGAGGTACCCGCTCACACAGCCTCATGTAGTTGAACAGTATAATCTGATTAACAGCAGCTGTCGCTCAGAGACATTTGAACTGAACTATTCCAAGAAGACGGAGGGCATCTGACTCACAGGGAGGGCATCTGACACACGCAGAATACCCATCAACCTAAAACATATACAAAAACTACAATCCTCCAGCTGAGGTAGTCCTGACCAAGACCAGCTCTCTCCAGAATCATGTGTCACTCTGAAGAGTTCTACAGAATTCTTCTCTGACAACAAGCGATTGGAAAACGTGGAACATCATGGCGAAGGCTTGAATCTGATTGGTCGAAGCGTTACAACAGCAGAACGACACGAGACCTCAAACTTGAACTAAACCCATTTCACAAGTAAACCCTGTGTTTCTGAGGAAATAGACTCAGGTCTGTCTGTGCCGCCATCTTGGTTTTCGGTTCCTCTGGGCACTTTGTCTTTGGCTCCGCCCAAACCTCAATGCTGCTCTATGATTGGTCCGTCTCTCAGGATGGATTCTTGTGAGTTTGTGAACTCACAAATATCAGACAATCCGTCTTGCTATGCAAGCTTAGTCCTGACCAAGACTAGCTCAGATTTACAAGGTTCTGGTTCAGTCCTGGTCTAGTCCTGGTCTAGTCCTGGTTTAGTCCTGGTTTAGTTCTGATTTAGGCCTGGTTCAGTCCTGGTGTAGTCCTGGTTTAGTCCAGGTTCAGTCCTGGTATAGTCCAGGTTCAGTCCTGGTTTAGTCCAGGTTCAATCCTGGTTTAGAGTCTGTACCAGGCTGCAGAACTTCTCAGGTGGGTCTCCACAGGTGACCCCTGGAGGTTCCACTCGGATCTTCATGAGTTCCTTCATGTCGCGGCTCTGAGGCTCACAGGGTCCAAACTGAGTCCAGGGTCCAGACTCGGAAGACCGAACAAAACTGCACCACGAGAAGGGACCTGAAGCAGATCAGAGGGTTAGACTTGGTTTTTAGCATGGTTTAAATCAGTCCTATTGTGCTTGTGTCTCTATGGTTCTCATCTCTGAGCCCGTGGATCATTTTGTTATAATGTACACATTTAAATCACAATATTCATCTAAAATGACTCCATAAAAGAAACAAGTCCACTGATTTCCATGTTAGAAAACTGTGTTGCCCAGTGGGAGCTGACGTCGCCGTTAACGTCATCACAACAAAGCGCCGCATGCTGTCGGCGCCCCCTATTGATATCTGCACATCACACTAGAGCAGCACATTTTTTTCATTTGTACCAAAATAATGACGAAACCCTGCCGAATGCTACGAATATCACCAATGAAGAAAATAAAACTGGTGAAGTAAGTGCATACGTCACAGTGGGCGTGTCACAGTGGGCGTGTCACAGTGGGCGTGTCACAGTGGGCGTGTCACAGTGGACGTGTGACGTACTGGTTCGTGAGAAGAAACAACTAGAACATGGATAAACATCTGAACAGAACAGTTTGAGGACTGATTTAAGGCCTGGTTTAATTTTGGTTTAGTCCTGGTTCAGTCCTGGTACAGGACTCACCTGGGTCTTGGGTGGAGACTGGAGGAAAGGGGAGGATCCAGAGTCGAAGGGGGAGGAGCCAGAGCATTATGACATCATAGGTTGGGGGCCAATAGGAGCGAGGCACAGAGGCACATGACCAGGGTCAGAGGTCAGTCCCGACTCCTTTCTGAAACACACAGAAACGCTCAGAGACACAACGGCTGTGCTTTTGGGCAAGACATCTGCTTCTGCAGCTACAAGGTCCCGGGTTCTACTCCCAGTGTGGTTCTGTGGTGAGTTGTGAAAAGTCTGGAAAATAAGATACTCATCGATACTAATATCAAAAATAGATCCTCATTTTTCACAGGTATCGATACTGAAAAAAGTCCCATTGACAGAAATGGACATTTTCCTGAATCTGTTTATACAGATGTGTCTCTGTATGTTCCACAGGTATAAGACACATAGACTAGTACACACATGGACCACTATGAACCAATGCACACTGAGGATTACACACATATAACACACATGGGGATGGAACACAAAGTACAACATTTAATGTGGAACATCACAGTATATTGTCTAAATAAAGAGTGTTTCTTATCATCATCGTGGTATAAAAGTGCACTCACCTTCAGTGTTCTCCTCGTCTCCTTGTCTCCTCGTCTCCTCTGTCCTTGATCTCTTCTGTCTGTCGTGTCTCGCTGCAGGTTTGTCGCTGTCCATTGGAGTTTAAACTTGTCTCCTCTTCCTCACTTCTCCCTCTCTCCTCTCCTTGTCTCCTCTCCTTATTTCTCCTTATATTGTTTTAAAATAAACAGTATAAAGTCCTCGTGTCCGTGTCTCTGTGACACTTTGGTCCACATTTAATCTTTATCCTCTCTCCTTCTGTCACACCTCCTAACCTCCCCCCTCCCTCCCTCCTTCTGTCACACCTCCTAACCCCTCCTTCCATCTCCTCCCCAAACTCTGAACTAAGTTTATTATTATTATTGAATTATTTGTTTATTATTATTATTATTTATTTATTTATTTATTTATTTATTTATTTATTTATTTATTTATTTATTTATTTATTTATTTATTTATTTATTTATTTATTTATTTATTATTAATTAATGTTAAATGTTTCATTTTGATCAATGTCATCCCTTTTCTAAGTTTATAATAATACAAAGAGTAACAAAGTCTACATTTGTTATGCTGATATCTAGTGCAGGTGATTTTAGACTCTGGGGGGCGCCATAGTCTCATGTATCAAAGGGAAACACTGACATGTAATTCTATTTAAATTGATCTAATCTTTAGGCAAATCTTGACCGTCTTTGGAGAAGCAGTGAAGGCTTTATTTTATTTCATTTTTAATATCCAGAGACAGAGTAATAAAATTTAGCATTTTAAACCTTTTTTTTTCTCCTTTTTTCCCCCCAACAATAATAAAGGCTTACAACATCTGTGGCAAAGTAGAAAAGTTCCACAGTGCACAGTCAGAACAGACAAAGTATTACATCAGAATGCAGATGAGGAAAAGATGAAATTAAATGAATAAGTACATAATAATACAAAAAGAAGTAAATGATAGAGATATTACAAAAGATATAATCGTTAATAAACGTCTAAAATTTTATAGCATCTTTCTTTTCTATAAAACTTACGGATGAGAAAAAAAAGTTCTTTATGAAATGTGAGGGAGGATGCTTTGTTTTTTTAAGAATCTGCACTTATGGATAAAGAATTTACCCATAACAAAGATGACATTTAAAATCATTTCACATTTCTGTCATGCATAGGAGTAACAAAAATTATGTCTTTGCTTGTGAAGTCTTTCAAATTTGGAATCCTGGGGAAGACCAGTACTGGGGCTTTAGAAAACATACATTCAAAAAAAAAAATGTTCTGTCAATTCAATATTTACATCACAGAAAGAACAAGTGTCATCCATCCCAAAGCGCTGTCTGAGTTCTTTAGAGGGTATATGCCTGAAGGACTTTTAAAATGGACTTCTTTAGCTTTAGGGGGAATGGGAAGTTTCAAATAGATTGTACGAATTTTCTTCTTTTCCTGAGATGAAAACAATAGTGAGATAGAATTTGGATTTGAAATATAGGAGAAAAGCGCATCATTAAAGAATTGAGAATTGAGTTTGACAGTTGATAAGTTGAACCCATTTCTTTTTTAACTCTTTTTTTATTTTATTTTTTCGAAAAGTCTTCGAGAAAAATATATGGAACATTTACTTCCGGATCCTGAGCAGAGCGTCACTGCTGTGGAGCTCGCGCATCTTACGTCACTTCCGCCGCGCACCGGAAGAGGAGCTCCAGGATAAGATGGCAGACACAGTGAACGTCGGCGTGAATCTGGACGCGTTTAATCACGCGATCAGCGGTGTGCACGCGCTCCGGTCCAGTGTCACGCGCGTGTTCGAGTGTCTCCGGGACGGACTCAAGCATCGGGACTCGATCGAGACTCGAGAGAAGCAGTTTGTACAGGAGTTTCAAGAGCATCTCCAGGCTGTGAACAGGGATCTAAAGTAAGACTACACTAACCCGTACCCCTAACCCTTCAAAACACAGAGCCTACATCACCCTACATCACCCTACTACCTAATATTAAACTAACAGCATCCTACAACTAACCCCTAACCCTTCAAAACACAGAGCCTACATCACCCTACATCACCCTACTACCTAATATTAAACTAACAGCAGCCTACAACTAACCCCTAACCCTTCAAAACACAGCCTACATCACCCTACTACCTAATATTGGCCTAACAGCAGCCTACAACTAACCCCTAACCCTTCAAAACACAGCCTACATCACCCTACTACCTAATATTAAACTAACAGCAGCCTACAACTAACCCCTAACCCTTCAAAACACAGAGCCTACATCACCCTACTACCTAATATTAAACTAACAGCAGCCTACAACTAACCCCTGACCCCTAACCCTTCAAAACACAGAGCCTACATCACCCTGCTACCTAATATTAAACTAACAGCAGCCTACGACTAAGCCCTGACCCCAAACCCTTCAAAACACGGTTTAAGGGTGAGGGTGATTACATGGTAGTAGGGTGATGTAGGCTCTAACAGCAGTCTAAGACTAACCCCTGACCCCTGAAGCCCCAGTATAACACAGAGCGTCACATTATCCTACAAACTGATATGAAATAGAGAGGAGCAGTTTGTACCGGAGGTTCAAGACATTTAAGGATTTCTTGTCCTTGTCACCAGTAACAATGGAATAACATGAGACATTAAAAGGTCATTTAAGGTCGCTGTAGTTCAATGGTCACAAAGAGACTCAGAATGAAACATACACCATGATATTGTAAAGATTATAAACACATAACTACACAAACTATAGTCAGGCACTCGAGCGTGTGACAAGACCTCGTTCCGAGCCTCTGGTCCGCCCTCGGGTCCGCCCTCGGGTCCGCCCCCGGGTCCGCCCTCGTGTTCGGCCTCGGGTGTATTAGTTGATTCATGATTTCATTTAAATGATATGGATTTCTATGGGAAATGGCAGAAGTGAGTGAGAGAGAGCGCTGAAGATTAGGTATTTTTTGGTATTTATCTGTAACGAGTCAGATTAAACTCAAGATTCAGAAGTTTAAAGGGGGGGTATTATGCAAAATTTAACTTTTTCCACTTTCTCCCATGTTTTAAAGCTGTTCCTTCATCATGAACATGAAGAGGTTTTAGATATCATCCATGCACATTTGAGTAATCTAGCGATCTCTCCCGGGCCCTATTCAAACCCTCCTTATGGTTAGCCGTACAAGGCTCAGCCCGCAAGCCCATGTCACCCACGCTCCTACATAACAATTCTCCATAAATATATAAAAATATGACACAAAACTGTACACAGCAGCTTGACAATCCTGATGAGATGTGCAGTAGTTTATATTATATTTGGAATTTTGGCCTCAAGTCGCATAGCAGCCAAAGAGCCAATCAGGAGCGAGGCTGTTTAAGGTTGAAGCCAGAGTCAGTGGAGCCAGAATTGCACCACCGATCACTTCCTGTTTGGAACACGGTGGCTCACACGTTAGCCATGTCCACTTATATATACAGTCTATGGTCTTATATAAATACATTGTGTCCTAGCACTTTCTTCTGCATGAATAGTTGCTTTGCATGAACTCCCCCTCCAGGTGTGGTCTGGTGGGTGCAGTTTGGATCAGCGTTTTGAGACTCCAGACCTCAGACTCCTCATGCTCTGAATGCTGTGTTCTGATTGGCTGTTTTCTGTCCTAACCCGAGTCCTCTTCTGTGATTGGACAGTGAGTTGGAGCGCCTCAGCGGATTGGTCGGTCGGCCATCAGAGTCCCATCCCCTCCACAACAGCGGTCTCCTAAGTCTAGACCCAGTCCAAGACAAGACCCCCCTGTACTCACAGCTCCTGCAGGCCTACAAGTGGTCCAACAAGGTACTACACCAGGACCGAACCCAGGACCGAACCCAGGACCGAACCCAGGACCGAACCCAGGACCGAACCCAGGACCGAACCCAGGACCGAACCCAGGACCGAACCCAGGACCGAACCCAGGACCGAACCCAGGACTTAAACCAGGACTAAAACCATAACGGAACCCAGGATGGAACCCGACCCAGGACTGAGCCCAGGACTGAGCCCAGGACTGAGCCCAGGACTGAGCCCAGGACTGAGCCCAGGACTGAGCCCAGGACTGAGCCCAGGACCAAAACCAGGACCAAAACCAGGACATAACCAAGACGGAACTCAGGATTGAACCAGGTCTAAATCAGGTCTAACCCGGGTTTCTTTCTCAGCTCCAGTTCCACGCAGGTCTGGCCTCCAGTTTGTTGAACCAGCAGTCACTCAAACGCTCGGCCAATCAGATGGGAGCATCAGCCAAGAGGCGACCCAAAGTCCAGCCCTCCACATTAGTGCTACCCCCACAGTGAGTACTGGGTCTAAACTGGGTCTACACTGTATCTAAACCGGGTGCAAACCAAGTCTAAACGCAGGACTGAACGCAGGACTGAACGCAGGACTGAACGCAGGACTGAACGCAGGACTGAACGCAGGACTGAACGCAGGACTAAACGCAGGACTAAACGCAGGACTAAACGCAGGACTAAACGCAGGACTAAACGCAGGACTAAACGCAGGACTAAACGCAGGACTAAACGCAGGACTAAACGCAGGACTAAACGCAGGACTAAACGCAGGACTAAACGCAGGACTAAACGCAGACTAAACCAAGGACTAAACTGGGTCTACACTGGGTCTACACTGGGTCTAAACCAGATCTTAACAAGGTCTGTTTTTTCAGATATGTGGACGATGTGATCTCCAGAATCGGGCGCATGTTTCCGGATTTGTCCATAGAACTGTTCCGACCCAACGGCACATCTGCAGTTCTGCTGGTAACGCCCCCCATTTCTTGTTATATTTAATCATCTCTCTGTGAATCAGAAAGGCTGAAGTTCTGTGAGGTTCTGTGAGGTTCTGTGTGATTCTGCGTGGTTTTTTGAGGTTCTTATGTCTCTAGTATTGTTTCCTCATCACAAACAGACCTGGAGTTGTGTTTGTTTCATTCACATGTTTAACACACAAACCCTGCATATTTAGGCTGAGTTCCTCTCTCAAACTGAAAACACTCTTCCACCTTGTGACGTCGCCATGTGGTAACACAGGAAGTGCTTCACTGTGTTTTTAAACTCCACACAGATGTGCTCAGGTGTGTTCAGGTGTGTACAGGTGTGCTTAGGTGTGCTCATTTGTGTTCTCGTGTGCTCAGGTGAGTCTGGGGAAGGTGCTGAAAGCCGTGGTGGTGATGAGGTCACTGTTCATTGACAGAACCATCGTCAGGGGCTTCAACGAAAACCACTACAGCGCTGACGGAAAGGTATTCTCCTTGTGTAGCACATAGACTGTATATATCCACGGTCAAAGCTAACCTGCTAGCCGCCACTTCCAAACAGGAAGTGAGCATGGGTGCGACTCCAGCTCCATCGACTCCAATTCACTTCTTTTGAAAAACTGTGGCCCCTCTCTTTCTGTAGCTGCTGCTGTCAGACTCGTTATTTTGGTCTTAAATGTTCATATTAGCCTGCCCTACATGATGCTGGGTTCCACTATTTTGTCCTGAAATCAAGATGTGAACATTAATAACAGACAAACGCCTTCTTTCCCCAAGGTTGCTCCTGCTAGTGTTAGCAACAGGTTTGATTCATTGTTAGGTTCAACCACCTCATTTTGGATTGACTCTTTGATTGCTATGATACTCCACATTAGCCGCTTTAACTGCTAGCCTCAATGAGCTTCATATGAAGCTGAACGTTGTGGGTCACATCACACTCACTTAGTCTTCTTCTGAAGCCAATGGAGGCTAGCAGTTATAGCGGCTAATCTGGCGTTTGATTGATCTGATATTCATGTTTATATCTTGATTTACACACACAATAGTGAAATAAAAACCTCAGGATCACGTACAGTGGGTTAATACGAACATTTTAAGGTCAGAATGATGAGCCTGATGCCAGTCAGTGGAGTCGGCAGTGCGCCCGTGCTCACTTCCTGTTGGGAATGCGCCAGCTAGCGTGTTAGCTCTGTCCAGAGTCTGAGTCTCACATAAACCTTCTGTTGCAGCTCGACCTTTGGACCAAATCCCAGTACCAGGTCTTCCAGAAGGTAAGACCTACCCCACTGCTCTGACTGGCTCCTCTTGGCTCTTTTCTCCTCCTCTCTTCTGATTGGCTCCTCTTCCCTCCCCTCTCATCTAATTAATTAATCCTCCCCCTCTGCTTTCATTGGCTCCTCTCTTCTGATTGGCTCCTCCCCCCTCCTCTCTTCTGATTGGCTCTCTGTGTGATTGACAGGTGACGGACCATGCAACCACAGCTCTGCTCCACTATCAGCTGCCTCAGATGCCCGACGTCGTGGTCCGCTCGTTTATGGTGAGAGTCCCGGTTTATTCCTGCTTTAGTCCTGGTTTATTCCCAGTTTAGACCAGGTTTAAACCCGGTTCAGACCCTGTTCAGACCCTGTTTAGACCCTGTTTAGACCCTGTTTAGACCCTGTTTAGACCCTGTTTAGACCCTGTTTAGACCCGGTTTAGACCCGGTTTAGACTCTGTTTAGACTCTGTTTAGACTCTGTTTAGACTCTGTTTAGACCCGGTATAGACCCGGTTTAGACCCGGTTTAGACCCGGTTTAGACCCGGTTTAGACTCTGTTTAGACTCTGTTTAGACCCGGTATAGACCTGGTTTATGTTATCATTTCAGACGTGGTTGCGCAGTTACATAAAGCTCTTCCAGTCACCGTGCCAACGTTGCGGACGCTTCCTTCAGGACGGTCTGCCCCCGACGTGGAGAGACTTCAGGACCCTCGAGGCCTTCCACGACACCTGCCGCATGTAGCCCCGCCCCCTTCACCTGCCGCATCCCCTTAGAAAGGGGTGTCCATGCTGTGGCCCTCAGATCATACAGTACTTTTTACTACAAATTAAGGATGGGTATCGATGGCGGAGTTCTGAGGCGGCGGAGTTCTGAGGCGGCGGAGTTCTGAGGCGGCGGAGTTCTGAGGCGGCGGAGTTCTGAGGCGGCGGAGTTCTGAGGCGGAGGGCTCAGCGGCGGAGTTCTGAGGTGGAGTTCTGAAGCAGAGGGCTCGGCAGGACAGTTCTCAGGCAGTTCTGCTCTCTGTGATTGAAAAGACTCTTATTTTCTGCTTCATGAGTTTGTAAATTAATGTGAATAAACGTTTTGTACTGCTTCTGTATCTCAGTCTGGCTTTTTTATCCATATAAACGTTACACAGATGTCTCGACTTGCAGCTTTAAAACGGCAGATTTCACTCAGCTCAGGCTCCTCCTGGTGGTGTGGATCAGTGTAATAATATCAGGCTGCAATTACAGGTTGTGCTTTCTAACTGAAAAAGGCCCCGTTAGTTTGGGATGTCTCTAGTGAGGCAGAGAGTCTTTGTTTTTCCTCACTATTCATATTTTTGGGTGCGAGTGTGTGGGGATGAATTAATGTGTAAGGGTGTCAGGATCTACAGAAAGATGGATCTTCCTTATCACATGGTCAAATTTACTGCACTGTAAACTGAATGGTGGGGCATAGTTTAAAATTATTAGCTGGAATATCACTAATCCAACTAATAATAATTTTAAAAAACTAAATGGAAAAAAAATAGGCATTGCTCTGCTTCTAGAAACATATCTGAACAAACTGGAACACTTAAAATTACAAAAAGAATGGGTAGGCCAAGTATATTCCTCATTCAAAAACTATTACAATTATTATTAAGGTATTTGAGCTCTTGCAGGTGAAGCGGGTTTGTGGCAGTGAGCAGGTAAGAAGATGGGCAGGCAGGATATGAGCTGGCATCTGGACGCAGAAAAAAGACCCATTTACAACAGTATTTAAAAAATTCCAAAAAGCTCAGAGCAAGCATTACTTGACAGGAGTAGCAACAACAAACTGGCGACTTCATCCCACTGGAACTTTTTCACATTTTGTACTTTGCATTTTATGTGAATAAGTAACCCAAAATGGTACTTAAGTGTGAACTAGAAAGAAAATTATACATAATTTACAGATAAGTCTCAAGTCTTTTGCAGACTCCAACAGGTTTTCTTCTAAGCTTGCCCTGTATTTAGCCTCATCCATCTTCCAGCTTCCCTGTTCCAGCTGAAGAAAAGTCCCTCCACAGCATGATGCTGCCACCACCGTGTTTGACTGTGGGGCTGGTGTGTTCAGAGTGATGTGCAGGGTTAGTTTTCTTCCAGCGTTTTGCTTTTAGGCCAAAAAGTTTGATTTTGGTCTCATCAGACCAGAGAACCTTCTGCCACATGTTTGCTGTGTCCAAATGACTTCTAGTGAACTGTAAACGAGACTCATGGATGGTTTTCAACAGTGACTTTCTTCTTGCCACTCTTCCATAAAGACCAGATTTGTGTAGTGTAGGACTAATAGTCGTCCTGTGAACAGATTCCTCCACATTAACATAAGGATCAGAGACATTTAGTTTCACAAAAAACGTGGTTCCACAAAAACACAGGTAATGCAATTCTAGTGGAATCAACTCCACCCAACTTCAAATTTGAATCTAAAACACGAGTAAACAAAAAGGTAGAGATGTGTGGGTGTGTTTTTAGAGATAATTTGGTCACTCACATGTGTCATTTGGGGTGTTTTCATCTTTTGAGTATGTTTCTTTTAAAATGCAGCTAAAACAATCCCCCTCCATACTCTACTTAGTCATATACAAACCTCCCCAGCACTGTCTGAGTTTTATTGATGATTTTACTGAGATGCTTTCAGTCGTATGCACAGACTTTGATGGTTTAGTCATTACAGGTGATTTTAATGTACATGTGGATAATGTGTTTGACAGAAACGCTAAAGAGCTCAGTTCTGTCCTTGAAACCTTTGGTCTGACTCAGCATGTCAGCGAGCCCACCCACAACAGAGGACACACTCTGGACCTGCTCATTACAAAAGTAAATGTGGTGGGCTGTGTATTTCACCCTTGGGCCTTTGGTCATGTCCCACTTAAGCAGTGACGTGCACTTGGCATATTCTGTTCTTTTTTCACTCCTGAAAAGTTCTGCAGTTACCATGGCGATAATCTGTCTAAACTTTATAATACCTTCATACCCCCTGCTGCTGGAGCAAAGTATGACACACGTGTCAAGTTAAAATGCAATATTTAAATGTTTTATTTGTGTGTTACAACTCATTTCGTACATTTAGTTTGAAAATCCACAGGTGTGTGTGATACAGACCTTTACTACACGTTTAATAAACATATTGGAGTTATTTTTATTCATGGAGTTATAAGGATAAGATGGACACATGTAATATCTCACACACGTACCAGACCAGTTTAACCAAAGTACCAGAGTAACTCCAGGACACAAGTTTAAACACCCAAAAGTGTCTCTAAAAACATGTGGATTCAAAAAGTTTATCAAACACCAGGAAAAGTACATTATACCATAATAAACACAGACAAAAGCAAGGTTATAGAAAGTAACTAACCATAAAATGCAACTAACCCTAGAGTGTAACTGACCCTACAGTGTAACTGACCCTAGAGGGTAACTGACACTAAAGCATACCTGACACTAGAGTGTAACTGACACTAGAGTGTAACTGACCCTACAGCAGGGGTGCTCAGACTTTTTCAGTATGTGAGCTACTTTTAAAATTATCGTGTCTGAAAGATCTACCACCTAATACAAAAATAATACTACAAATGTATAATAATACAAAAATGTTAAACATATATTTATTTGTAAATGTATTATGAATTCGTACATGTACAGTGCATTTTGATGTACCTTGCACAACGTCGTGAGATAATACTGCACAACACAATTGAACTTCCTACATGTTCATAATTACTTGAATGATGATTACTGCTCTGACACTGAATAGAATCAGTGAGGGATGCAGAGTTTGGGCAGAAGCTTCTGACAGCCAGGAGTAAAATTGCATTTTTCGTTTGAAATTGATAACAGAGCTAATCATGTTGATTACGGTTTTGTCATAAAAATCATGTTAAACGAAGTATCAGAATTTACTGCATTTTTTCACACAACTATTTCTATTTTACACATCCATCCATATTTTTTTCTTTTACGCATCGAATAAATGAGTGTGAAAATCCCCGCAGCCCCGCGCTCTCATTCGTCGCCTTCGAGGGACAACAGAGGCAGATTACTGTAATGATGGTAAAATATTTAGATAGCCCCATGTCTCCGCTTTGAGACGCCGTTTGAATTTACATGAGATCACGACTGGGCGGAGTTACGCTGCTGGAAAGTCCGCAACCCGCTCTATCAGCGACGATAGGATCCGACGCTATAGGGTTAAGCTAACTAGCACTTGTTTCTGCGTGTGCAGCGCCCATGATGTGACCTAGGGTCAGGTGTAATCTGACTGTTATCCTGTATATTAGTCATGTGACTGGATGGATGACGGGACGTGATCTACACAAAATGCCTTCACGATCGACTGGTAGATCGCGATCGACGTAATGAACACCCCTGCCCTACAGTGTAACTGACCCTAGAGTGTAACTGACCCTAGAGCAGGGGTCACCAACCTTTTTTAACCTGAGAGCTTCCTTATTTGCACTGAGTCATACGTAGGGCTACCAGTTTGAGACGCTCTTCTGAAATAACACATTTTCTCAGTTTGCCTTTAGTTATACATTATTAATAATGATAAATGATGATCATCTATGTGAACACACAGATCACGTTACAAGACACTGATCACAGTAATGATTTCTCAAAATAATTATCAACAATGAGCAAGGAGGGAAACAGATATCAGTATTTAGCACTTTAACTTTACTAATCTTAGTAATTGTTAAATTTCCAGATGACACTTACATCACTACATCTCACAGGAAAAGTGTCCCATTTTCACTATCCATTGACAAACCTTTTTAACAAAACATAAATAATATACATTGCACCATGTTTCATAAAGTTATCAATTATGTAATGTTAAAGAAAAATAAACTTACATATTTTTAAATAAATCTCGGTTGCGTTGTGTGACTTTTTCACCGGTGTCGTGAAAAAAGCCTGTTGTTTACCCAAAGCTGCGTTTAGCTCTGGGCTTGTTCTTCCCATAGTGCGTGTCCCCGTGGGGAGTTAGTGTGGAGCTTTGTGAGACGTAGTGACGTGTCCCTCCACATTGTGCCGCTTTAATAATAATAATAATAATAATAATAATAATAATAATAATAATACATTTTATTTGTTAGGCGCCTTTCAAGGCTCTCAAGGTCGCCTTTGCCGTCACCACAGTGGCTCCGCTCTGAGATACGTGCAGGTTTCTTTTACAGTCTTAAATTGTTGTGAAAGTGATCTCTTTATTTTCTTCCATGTTTTGGAGTAAGAAACTGCATTCAGCGCATCCTCACAGCGCTCGCGAGCGGAGCACTGATTTTGTCACGCGCACAATACTGACCTTTGAAGTGAGTAGGTCAAAGTTCACCTTAACTTATCTAAACTTCACGTATAATGAACATATGTTTAAGATATTGTCATTTTTAAATCTATATAAACGCAAGGGTGATAAAAAAAAAAAAAATAGCAAGAGAATAAAATTAAATTTTAGATGCAGCTCATTAGTGAGTTGTGCTATTTTTAGAACCGGTCTGCGGGCGACTCATCTGGGGCTTGGGGGCGACATGGCGCCCGCGGGCATAGGGTTGGTGACCCCTGCCCTAGAGTGTAACTGACCCTACAGTGTAACTGACCCTAGAGGGTAACTGACACTACAGTGTAACTGATCTTAGAGCGTTACTGACCCTACAGTGTAACTGACACTAGAGTGTAACTGACCCTAGAGCATTTTTTAAATTTAGTTACTCGAGAGTAGGCGAGTTAGCATACTAACAATAATAATAATGATAATAATAATAATAATACATTTTATTTGTTAGGCGCCTTTCAAGGCTCTCAAGGTCGCCGTACATACATACGTAAACAATACAAATTGAAACAATGTAAAATGATTAAAAATACATTTAAAAACAAATATAGATCAAAAGACAGTGCAGTTATGGTCAGAGTGGTCAGGGTGAGAAGGCCTTTCTAAACACATGAGTTTTGAGTTTAGATTTGAAGTGTGGGAGTGAGTGTGTGTTGCGGAGGTCATGGGGGAGGGAGTTCCAGCTCATTAGTGAGTTGTGCTATTTTTAGAACTGGTCTGCGGGCGACTCATCTGGGGCTTGACAAGACAGGCAGGAGGGACAGTGAGGTACAGGGAAGAGGAGGAGCGGAGGGAGCGGGCGGGTGTGGAGATGTGAATGAGGTCAGACAGGAGGGGCCAGGTTGTGGAGAGCTTTGTATGTGAGGAGTATGATTTTGTAGTGTATGCGGTGTGTGATGGGGAGCCAGTGGAGCTGGTGCAGGTGTGATGTGGTGATGGGAGGGTGTGTGTGTGATAATGCGGGCGGCTGAGTTTTGGACCAGTTGGAGTTTATTGAGTGATTTCTGTGGGAGTCCGAACAGAAGAGAATTGCAGTAGTCAATACGAGAAGTGACCAGGCTATGGATGAGGATGGCGGTGGTGTGTGGGGTGAGTGAGGGACGGAGGCTGTGGATGTTTCTGATGTGGAAATAGGTGGACTGGGTGATGTTGTTGATATGGGAGGTGAAGGAAAGTGTGCTGTCGAGGATGACACCCAGACTCTTTACCTGAGGGGAGGGGGAGATAGAGGAGCCGTCAATAGATATGGAAAAAGGATTTATTTTGCTTAGGGTGGATTTGGTGCCGATGATGAAAATTACTTCCTGATGAAAATGAGCTATAGACAGTACTCAAGAGTGGCTTATAAGTCATATTTTATTAAAATATGTTGAACAGATGCAGGACATTTAAAAAGTACAAGTAAATAAAGTGAATCTTAATAACACTATATTTTATACACATATTTGTTAAGTTTTAATTAAAATGCCAGACTCATTTAAAGATGAAAGCAGAGCTGTGATTGGCTCAGAAGCTGTGCTCGGTGGTGACCTCAGCGTCGATGTCATCATACTCCTCCTCCTGCTGGCCCGTCTCCATGGAAACGAGGTGTGGACTTCCTGTGGACGGAGTCAAGACAAACAATTAGCCCAAACTGGGGTTGTGTTCAGATGCCCTCCCACAGCCCCTCTCTGCTCCACACTGCCCCCCAGTGACCTGAAACCTGTGTCTGTGTAATACCTCTTTTATCCAGCAGGGGGAAAACATTTGAGCTTTTATTGTGTTAGACAGTGTATTAGCCTGTGTGATAGCCTGTGTGTTAGTGTAATGGAAATTTAAATATTGTGTCATTATTTTACCTTTTAGAAATCACATGGTCTCGTAACTAAAACTAATTTGGTTTGGTCGTCAAAGACAGTGTTAGAAAAACCTTTCATGTCAACCCTTTTGTTCCCTTTTGGTGGCTAGACTTGTTAAGATGTGTTGTAATGCAAGTGAAAGTAGATGCAACCAGGGTGCTGGGTGCTTTCCAGCATTCGGGGTCTGACATAAGGGGGAGATGCTGTCGGACCTATTTCTTGCAAGAAATAAACTCTTGTCTATGCTTCAACATTCATCAGAGCCTGCAAAAGGAGTCTTATTTCCACGACATTAGCAACGATTTCTACGTAGGAAGTGAATTGGAGCCAGAGTCAGTGGAGTCGAGGCTCATGCTCACGTCCTGTTCATTTGCTTAAACAGATCATAGGTGCTGGTTTCTGACGGCTGCTCTAGTGTAAAATGGAGGTTAGAGCATCATAACAGTAACGATGAGTGAAATGTAAAATAAAGATGTAAATATGTTGTAGTGTCATGTGTCTTTAAGATGAGGCGCTGGGCCCAGTGTGTCTGTCTAACAAAGTTTAACATCCAGGGAGGAGAATTACATATATAAGGCAAACGCCATGACTGTCAAACAATAATACACCTGTGATTTTCACCATGAACCAATCAGAGCGCAGCACCACACGGCTGTTCACAAACACAAACACACAGAGGCTGGAGATGATCTTCATGCAGAAAACAAAGCTATAAACTTTAGGCCAACGTAACAGCACCGTGTTTATAGATGATTTAAGATTTCCTAAACCGAAGCTTTTGGTTGGTTTCCTTCTTTCATGGTTATCGTGTTTTCCGTGGTAGAGATGCAAAATGAGTCCCAAAAGACGAAGTAATCGTGAAATGTGTAGATGCTACTGCTCACTTTTAGACCACGCCCCACAGAGCTCACCTTCGCTTTGGTTTGGAGCGCAGCAAAAGCTGAAGAACAGGTGGGCGGGGCTTGAGTCAGCATGAGCTATTGGCTGATAGTAGAGGATACATCACACATTGGGGGAGCTGTTTGTACCACAAAAGTTTCAGAAAAAGTTGCCAAAAACATGCAAGAATCCCAGTGGTGACAAATGTGTTTATATTCCCTGATAAATGTAGATAATGTGAGCAGAACACAGGCTCCTCCCCTCAGTGGAGATTCATTCTTTAGTTTAGGTCAGAACATCTCAGACTGTGGGGTTACCTGTGCGACGCTGCTCCCTGTGGATCAGCACCAGCAGCACAGTGCACACGGCGTACGGACTGGACACCAGCAGAGGGCGCACTAGCCACAGCATCCACAGAGAGGGAGGAGGAGGAGAGGGAAGAGGAGGAGCGGAGGAGGGAGGAGGGGAGAAGAAAGGAGGAGAGGAGGGAGGAGGAGGAGAGGAGTGAGGACCTGGAGTGAGAGAAAATGTACAGTGAGATTTCAGTATTTTTTATAAAACTGGCCCTAAGTTCCTCGTCTTCTCTTTCAGTTTAAATAAACAAAAATCAAATGATTTTTTCACAATATCTTCATAAAGTGGAGCCATTATTCAAGCTCAAAGACGTGAGTGTGGTCAGTTGAAACGACTTTAAACCATAAGATTAATGTGACAATCTGTGGAGTCGATCTCAAACTAATAATGAGAAGATTCAATATTTGTGGAGCAGAAGTTTGGACATTTATGAAACATCATGACATTTAAAAAATGCCTCATGTCACTTATAGTAACACTGTAAATCTAATTGTCATGAATATACACTTTTTTGTTCAAATGAACAGGAAACTTAAACAAAGAATTTAATTTATGTTCTAATGTAAGATACTGATGGGATTTAATAAGTTTTCTTCTTTTCTCCTTTTTGAGCTTAAATAACAAACAAATCTGTGAAATGTGCATTAAGTGAACTGGATAAATGTGTTCACTAATCTGCTCTAAATAAAAAGATGCAAATGTGAACATGACCCATTTGAATTTAAACTGTAGTAGGTCTAAAATCTGACATCATGAACCACTCAATGCTTTGGTTATAATAAGAAGGACCTGTCCAGCAGAGGGCGCAATGACACCTCTGACTCCACCCCTCTCCTCTGACTCCGTGTGTGTGTATGTGTTTGTGTGTGTATGTGTGTGTGTGTATGTGTCTGTACAGTGAGGCGAATAAGTATTTGAACACCCTGTGAATTTGTAAGTTCTCCCACAAATGTTCATCTTAGGTGCATGTCCACTGTGAGAGACATAATCTAAAAAATATCTGGAAATCACATTGTATGATTTTAAAAATAATTTATTTGTATGTTACTGCTGCAAATAAGTATTTGAACACATGTCTATCAGCTAGAATTCTGACCCTCAAAGACCTGTTAGTCCATCTTCTAAAAATCATCTAAAAAGTCCAACTCCACTCCACTTATTATCCTAAATTAGAAGCTCGTGTTTGAGATCGTTAGCTGCATAAAGACGCCTGTCCACCCCAGACAATCAGTAAGACTCCAACTACTAATATGTCCAAGACCAAAGAACTGTCAAAATGCACAAGAGACAAAACTATAGACCTCTACAAGGCTGGAAAGGACTACAGGGCAATGGCCAAGCAGCTTGGTGAAAAAGATCCACTGTTGGAGCAATTATTAGAAAATGGAAGAAGCTAAACATGACTGTCAATCTCCCTCGGACTGGGGCTCCATGCAAGATCTCACCTCGTGGGGTCTCAATGATCCTAAGAAAGGTGAGGATCAACCCAGAACTGCACGGGAGGAGCTGGTCAATGACCTGAAAAGAGCTGGGGCCGCCGTTTCCAAGGTTACTGTTAGTAATACACTAAGACGTCATGGTTTAAAATCATGCACGGCAGGGAAGGTTCCTCTGCTTAAACCAGCACATGTCCAGGCCCGACTTCAGTTTGACAATGACCATTTGGATGATCCAGAGGATCATGGAAGAAAGTCATGTGAAAGTCAGATGAGACCAAAATAGAACTTTTTGGTCTATTTAGAGAAAGAATAATAATGAGTAATGTGAGACAACTGTTGTTGTGATTTTGGGCGTTACAAAAATAAATGAATTGAATTGAAACATGGGGGTGGAAACATCATGCTTTGGGGGTGTTTTTCTGCACATGGGACAGGACGACTGCACTGTATTAAGGAGAGGATGACCGGGGCCATGTATTGCGAAATATTGTGGAACAACCTCCTTCCCTCAGTTTGGGCATTGAAGATGGGTCATGGCTGGGTCTTCCAACATGACAATGACCCGAAGCACACAGCCAGTCTCCAGACCTAAACCCAATAGAAAATCTTTGGAGGGAGCTCAAACTCCGTGTTTCTCAGCAACAGCCCAGGAACCTGTCTGATCTGTGAGAGAGAGAAGATCTCTGTGGAGGAGTGGGCCAAAATCCCTCCTGAAGTGTGTGCAAACCTGGTGAAAAACTACAGGAAACGTTTGACCTCTGTAATTGCAAACAAAGGCGACTGTACCAAATATTAACATTGATTTTCTCAGGTGTTCAATAGTCCATGATTTCTAAGTGGGAGAACTTGCACTGTTCAAATACTTATTTGCCTTACTGTATGTACATGTGTATGTGTGTGTGAGAGAAACATAAAAATGTGAGATCAGACTTTTACCTGAACACTTCACCTCCAGACCCCAGGGAGAGGAGAATGAATCATAGACACATTCTCTCACTGCAGACGTCTTCACACAGTCAGAATCGACCCTCCACACTGGACTCTGTGGAAAATCATGTCTCTGTTCTCTATAAACAGCAGAGCCACAGTCCAGGTCTCTGCACACAGCAGATGTGTCCTCCAGGAACCAGAGTCCAAAGGGCTCCACCCGTCTCCACTCTCCTCTGTGTCTCACCTCCACAGTCCCAGCACAGCGACTGGCCCCTCCCACCAGCCTGAGTGGCTCTGAACAGACAAGAGACAGAGTGAGCCCCGCCCCCTTTACCTGAGCAGGTGATGTTGACAGCGGCTCCAGAAGGGCAGGTCTCTGAGCCAGAGCGGGGACAGTCCATCAGAGCAGACTCTGCACTGATCCTGAGCACAGACTGGGCCCCGAGACCAGACGCACCGAGTCTGTGGACACACATGTGTGACATCATCACTCTGAGCCAATAGGACACACACAGGACTGTGACATCATCACTCTGAGCCAATAGGACACACACATGTGTGACATCATCACTCTGAGCCAATAGGACACACACATGTGTGACATCATCACTCTGAGCCAATAGGACACACACATGTGTGACATCATCACTCTGAGCCAATAGGACACACACAGGGCTGTGACATCACCGCTCTGACCTGGTGTCGTCCTCCTGTTTAGTCCTGGTTCAGTCCTGGTTTAGTCCTGTTTAGTCCTGTTTAGTCCTGTTTAGTCCTGGTTTAGTCCTGGTTTAGTCCTGGTTTAGTCCTGGTTCACTTGTTCTTAAACACGTGAGAATCTCTCTGTAGTTTTTCAGAGTAAACATGACAGACTTGAGTCTGGCTCTTTGTTGCTGACAGAGCTGATCCTCCTCAACAGATTGAATCATGTTTTTAGCGTCTCTCTGGGTTTAAGACAAAACTCACACACTTGGACTCGTCTGTGTCCAACAGGACTGTCCTCATGTCCAGAGACACACACAGAGGACACGCCCCCTCTGTGTGTATGTGTATGTTTGTCTTTATCACCTTGAGAGGACCACCACCCGACAGTTCACTCGTCTGGTGGGAACCAAAATGCTGTTCCCTACAAAAATAACCATATATTCAATGAGAAAAGGCTCTAAACAGTCTCCTTGCAAATTTTCAGTGTAATCCCCAAACGTGACAAAAACTGGACCGGAGTATGTAAAGTGTGTAGTAGAGTTTACTCAGTATCGGCCTCTAGTGGTACTGCTACTGGAGTGTAGTACTGCATTTATACACACTTTTTACACACTTGTCAAAGTGCGCATGTGCTTGGGCACTTGTCCCCACAAGGTAATAAAGACAATCTCTAGAACTCGTGAGTGTAAACTGCACTTCAGACATAAATCAGTTGAGAAAATATAAAAGGACAAAGTTATAAGGACAAGGACAACGGGAAATGATGACTCCACATGAAGAGGATGGACATCTCACAACATTTGGTATAGAGACCAGAATGTCTTAGACGTTTTAATGTCGTCAAGTTTAATGTGGTGCTATGCTAATCAACCAAATTTAACCTAGCCAGTTAGCTTTGCAGTTTTTCTAACTAGCTAGCTAGCTAGCAGCTGTAAGCACATGGTCAGGGTGAAGAGGAGAGCAGCAGTCAGTGATCATTGTATGGTAAATACATTTTTAGTTCTTCAAAGTATTTTCAAATAATTGTTTATCCACTTGTGGATGTTGTGGGACTGTCTTGGCTGACACGTCTCTGCAACATCGCGTGGCAGTTGGGGACAGTACCTGTGGAATGTCAGACCGGAGTGGTGGTCCCTCTGTATAAGAAGGGGGACCGGAGGGTGTGTTCCAATTACAGGGGAATCACACTCCTCAGCCTTCCCGGTAAGGTCCAGGGTACTGGAGAGGAGAATCCGACCGATAGTCGAACCTCAGATTCAGGAGGAGCAGTGTGGTTTTCGTCCTGGTCGTGGAACACTGGACCAGCTCTATACTCTCCATCGGGTCCTTGAGGGCTCATGGGAGTTTGCCCAACCAGTCCACATATGTTTTGTGGATCTGGAGAAGGCATTCGACCATGTCCCTTGTGGTGTCCTTTGGGGGCTGCTCTGGGCGTATGGGGTCCAGGACTCTTTGCTATGGGCTGTCCGGTCCCTGTATGACCAGAGCAGGAGCTGTGTTCGCATTGCTGGCAGTAAGTCAGACCTGTTCCCGGTGCATGTTGGACTCTGCCACGTCTGCCCTTTGTCACCGGTTCTGTTTTATATTTATGGACAGAATTTCTTGGCGCAGCCAGGGGCTGGAGGGGGTCTAGTTTGGGAACCACAGGATCTCATCTCTGCTGTTTGCAGATGATGTTATCCTGATGCTTCATCGAACCAGGACATGCAGTAGGCACTGGGGTGGGTTGCAGCCGAGTGTGAAGCGGCTGGGATGAGAATCAGCTCCTCCAAATCTGAGGCCATGGTTCTCGACCAGAAAAAGGTGACTTGTCCTCTCCGGGTGGGTGGAGAGTCTCTGCCTCAAGTTGAAGAGTTCAAGTATCTCGGTGTCTTGTTCATGAGTGAGGGAAGGATGGAGCGGGAGATTGGCATTTGGATCGGTGCAGCTTCTGCAGTGATGCGGTTGCTGTATCAGTCCATTGTGGTGAAGAAGGAGCTGAGTCTAAAGGCAAAGGTCTCGATTTACCGTCAATCAATGTTCCTACCCTCACCTATGGTCATGAGCTCTGGGTAATGACTGAAAGGAGGAGATCGTGGATACAAGCGGCCGAAGTGGGTTTCCTCCGCAGGGTGGCCGGGCGCACCCTTAGAGATAGGGTGAGGAGCTCGGTCATACGGGAGGAGCTCAGAGTAGAGTTGCTGCTCTTCCGTGTCGAGAGGAGCAGCTGAGGTCACTCTGGCATCTGTTCCGGACGCCTCTTGGATACCTCCTTGGGGAGGTGTTCTGGGCATGTCCCACTGGGAGGAGGAGGAAGATCCAGGACACATTGGAGGGACTATGTCTCTCAGCTGGCCTGGGAACGCCTTGGGGTCCCACTGGAGGAGCTGGAGGACGAGTGTGTGGAGAGGGAAGTCTAGGCCTCTCTGCTGAAACTGCTGCCTCCGCGACCCGGCCCTGGATAAAGCAAAAGAAAATTGATGGACCATTTTAATAAAACATGTCAAATGTTTTCCTTTATATGGTTGGTTTTGACAAATGTTTGTATTGTACTTTTTGAAGCATTGATGCATCTTGAGAAGACGGAAACTTAGGACGACTGGTCAGTGATGACCACCTCAATGCAAACTGCAAAATGAAAAAGATCATTTCTGAGGGGAGGCCACATCTCTGTTTTTTGCCACAAGGGACATAAATGGTGGAGAGGAAATAACATGGACAATGGAGGGAGCGACTGGCCCTGGAGGAAACAGGTACATGAATGTCAAGTCCATGTTTGTACAGAAGCTGTCTACTGTGGGGCATATAGAAGTCCATACTGATGTTAACTTGTGTCCGCAGGCTGGAGGAGAATCGCTGTCTGTGTCTGTGTTTGCTGAGGCTGATCTGCCAACAACAGAAGACCAAGGGACCACTATAGCTGAAGGTTTAACTGTATTCAAGTATTTGTGGTTTATTCAAGTATAAACCACATTCTGGTTTAGGTCAGTTTAGTGGGGTCCTGTAACACACTGTTGTGGGGACCACAGGAGGCAGAGTGACAGAGTATTACTCCATCTGAAGTCTTGTTTTTATATATTATTTTAAACTGGCCTATAGTTTGATATGTGCCATTGACTTTAGGCTGTGCAAAAGTTTCCTTCATGAGCATTTTTGTTTCTCAATATTTTTGAAGGATATGTTTTAATTAAAATGAATAACACAAAGGTGTTTCTGTGTCTATGCATTTTATCAGGCCATTTAAATTATTGACACATTTTAATTGTGAACATGCTGTGGCCGACAACTACCTAAAAACATTTGAGAAACATAAAAATGTGAGATCAGACTTTTACCTGAACACTTCACCTCCAGACCCGAGGAAGAGGAGGAGGAACCATCGACACATTCTCTCACTGCAGACTTCTTCACACAGTCAGAAAAGACCCACCACAATGGACTATCTGGAAAATCATGTCTTTTTTCTCGATAAACAGCAGAGCCACAGTCCAGGTCTCTGCACACAGCAGCTGTGGACTCCAGGTCCCAGAGTCCATAGAGTTCAAAGGGCCTCACCCGTCTCCACTCTCCTCTGTGTCTCACCTCCACAGTCCCAGCACAGCGACTGGCCCCTCCCACCAGCCTGAGCTCTGAACAGACAAGAGACAGAGTGAGCCCCGCCCCTTTACCTGAGCAGTGAAGCCCCGCCCCTTTACCTGAGCAGTGAAGCCCTGCCCCTTTACCTGAGCAGTCAGGCCACGCCCCTTTAACTGAGCAGTGAAGCCCAGCCCAGAGTAAAACAAAAGTTCTTTTTTGTCAACTGGACAAAGGTTTTAGAACAGGGGTGCCTAAACTGGGCCTAATTTTGCATCCCAGCAGGTTTAATTTAGCCCACAAGGGGGCTCTGAGATTTTAGGAATACAGTGGTCCCTCACTATATCGTGGTTCACCTTTCGCGGTCTTGCTGCTACGGGGATGTATTTTTTTGTGTGCAATTTGCATGCTTTTTTTTTATTTTTACAGTGTATGAACGTGTTTTGTGTTGTGGGTCCTGTCTGTTTGTAAGAATCTTCTCAGCAAAAAACCCCAAACAAAAACAGTACCAACAACTACCCAAAACTGTTCTTCACTCAGAAAAAGACACCTGCACCAAGGCCTTCAGTGGAAAAATACTCTAAAGCAAAGCGACGCCAGGACGAAGAGGCGCGGTCAGAGGAGGAGGTGTGGTCAGAGGAACTGTGAAATACGCCTGAGTCACTATTAGTAATTTCTTATGTGTCCAACCTCGTAGGTTGATCATTAAAATTTTATTTGTTACAGTATTTTTAAAAGCTGTCATTTTTATTTACAGTACAGTACAGTATTTGGTTTCATTCTATAAGACTGTGCTTATTTTTCAAATCTACAAAGGTTTGAACTTTCAGAGAGTTTAAACAAGAGAGAAATGTGAGAAAATGTTAACGCCTGTGTGAGAAAAGTGTATAAAGTGTGTGGTGAGGGTTTTTACAGACAAAAACATAAAGAATAATTGTAAAAAATAAAGATACTTCACAGATTTTGCCTATTGTGGGTTATTTTTTAGAATATAACCACCGCGACAAACAAAGGACCACTGTAATCTGTTTTGAGTCAGTTTGTAGTGAAAAGACTGCCAGGAGATGGAAGGAGGACAGTCCTGTCTATTTCCTCATTTTTAAAGTCAGAAAAAAACATAACTGAAGAAGTAATCTGACCAAAATGAAGAAGACGCTGGGATGAGACGCCAAATGTCACTCTAACACTGTGGCAGAGTGGTTATCCTGTGTCCTCCCGCTCACCAGGAGGTTGTGGGTTAGACTCCTGATCTGAGTGGAGTGTGCATGTTCTCCCTGTGTTACTGTGGCAGAGTGGTTATCCTGGTGTGTGAGTGTCTTTACCTGAGCTGTTGTCTTCTGCCATGAGCCCTGCACACACAAAAGTCATGTCACAAAATGGTGTTTGTTGGTCACATGACACAGAGCTTCACACAAAATGCTGTTAGGCTCATTAAAGCCTGCTTTAGTCCCGCTTTAGTCCTGTTTTAGTCCTGCTTTAGTCCCGCTTTAGTCCTGTTTTAGTCCTGCTTTAGTCCCGCTTTAGTCCTGTTTTAGTCCTGCTTTAGTCCTGTTTTAGTCTTGTTTTAGTCCTGCTTTAGTCCTGTTTTAGTCCCGTTTTAGTCCTGCTTTAGTCCTGTTTTAGTCCCGCTTTAGTCCTGTTTTAGTCCTGCTTTAGTCCCGCTTTAGTCCTGTTTTAGTCCTGCTTTAGTCCCGCTTTAAACCTGTTTTAGTCCTGCTTTAGTCCTGTTTTAGTCTTGTTTTAGTCCTGCTTTAGTCCTGTTTTAGTCCCGTTTTAGTCCTGCTTTAGTCCTGCTTTAGTCCTTTTTTAGTCCCGCTTTAGTCCTGTTTTAGTCCTGCTTTAGTCCCGCTTTAGTCCCGTTTTAGTCCTGCTTTAGTCCTGTTTTAGTCTTGTTTTAGTCCTGCTTTAGTCCTGTTTTAGTCCCGTTTTAGTCCTGCTTTAGTCCCGCTTTAGTCCTGTTTTAGTCCTGTTTTAGTCCTGTTTTAGTCTTGTTTTAGTCCTGCTTTAGTCCTGTTTTAGTCCCGTTTTAGTCCTGTTTTAGTCTTGTTTTATTCCTGTTTTAGTCCTGCTTTAGTCCCGCATTAGTCCAGCTTTAGTCCCGTTTTAGTCCTGCTTTAGTCCCGTTTTAGTCCCGCTTTAGTCCCGTTTTAGTCCCGCTTTAGTCCCGTTTTAGTCCCGCTTTAGTCCCGTTTTAGTCCCGCTTTAGTCCCGTTTTAGTCCCGCTTTAGTCCTGTTTTAGTCCTGTTTTAGTCATGCTTTAGTCCTGCTTTTTTCCTGTTTTAGTCCTGCTTTAGTCCCACTTTAGTCCTGTTTTAGTCCTGCTTTAGTCCCGCTTTAGTCCCGTTTTAGTCCTGTTTTAGTCCTGCTTTAGTCCTGCTTTAGTCCCGCTTTAGTCCTGTTTTAGTCCCGCTTTAGTCCCGTTTTAGTCCCGCTTTAGTCCTGTTTTAGTCCTGTTTTAGTTCTGTTTTAGTCCTGCTTTAGTCCTGTTTTAGTCCTGCTTTAGTCCTGCTTTTAGTCCTGCTTTAGTCCTGTTTTAGTCCTGCTTTAGTCCTGTTTTAGTCCTGTTTTAGTCCTGCTTTAGTCCTGCTTTAGTCCTGTTTTAGTCCTGCTTTAGTCCTGTTTTAGTCCTGTTTTAGTCCTGCTTTAGTCCTGCTTTTAGTCCTGCTTTAGTCCTGTTTTAGTCCTGCTTTTAGTCCTGATTTAGTCCTGCTTTAGTGCTGCTTTAGTCCTGCTTTAGTCCTGTTTTAGTCCTGCTTTTAGTCCTGCTTTAGTCCTGCTTTAGTCCTGTTTTAGTACTGTTTTAGTCCTGTTTTAGTCCTGTTTTAGTGCTGCTTTAGTCCTGCTTTAGTCCTGTTTTAGTCCTGTTTTAGTGCTGCTTTAGTCCTGTTTTAGTCCTGCTTTAGTCCTGTTTTAGTCCTGTTTTAGACCTGTTTTAGTCCTGCTTTAGTCCTGCTTTAGTCCTGTTTTAGTACTGTTTTAGTCCTGTTTTTGTCCTGTTTTAGTGCTGCTTTAGTCCTGCTTTAGTCCTGTTTTAGTCCTGTTTTAGTGCTGCTTTAGTCCTGCTTTAGTCCTGCTTTACTCCTGTTTTAGTCCTGCTTTTAGTCCTGTTTTAGTCCTGCTTTAGTCCTGTTTTAGTCCTGTTTTAGTCCTGCTTTAGTCCTGTTTTAGTCCTGCTTTAGTCCTGCTTTAGTCCTGTTTTAGTCCTGCTTTTAGTCCTGCTTTAGTCCTGTTTTAGTCCTGCTTTTAGTACTGCTTTAGTCCTGCTTTAGTCCTGTTTTAGTCCTGCTTTTAGTCCTGTTTTAGTCCTGTTTTAGTCCTGTTTTAGTCCTGCTTTAGTCCTGGTTTAGTCCTGCTTTTAGATCAGTGGTTCTTAACCTTGTTGTATTGATCCCCACCAGTTTCATATGCACATTCACCAAACCCTTCTTTATTGTCAAATATTTTTTTTGTTTTGTTTTTTTAATTCAAGATATAATTTTGTTTTGTTTTACTGTTGTACAAAATGAATCGTGCATTAACATCACTGTGTTCAAAGAATAAACCCAATACAATGCATGAACTCAACACATTACATATATACCTTTTCATAAAGACATGACTTTTTTTAATTCTACCACACTGAAATTATTAATTTTTTTTACCTTATGTATTTCAATAATGAACTTATTGTATTTATGCTATTTATTATTTTTAACATTTTAACACACACCGTAACTCCACAACCAACTGTGCTGCATGTAAATTCAAACGGCATGTCAAAGCAGAGGAATGATTCTCTTTAAATATGTCACTGTCATTACGGTAATGCCCTTCCGTGGTCCCTTGAAGACGTCCAATCAGAGCGCAGTTGTCGCCGGGATCCTCCCAGTCAGCACTGGGGCATCACTCTGGCCGTGTCTCAATTCACCAAAGAACGGCTCATTTAAGTCGCGCGGGTACTTCAATAGGCACATCAAAGGGTTCATTTGTCAAACTGGGACACGGCCAGAATCTGGACACGCTCGCAGTCCACGAATCATATGAGTCGGGTGTGTGTCTTGACCTCTGCCGAACCCCAGAGACTGACCCACCGAACCCCTAGGGTTCGATCGAACCGAGGTTAAGAGCCACTGATTTAGATGAAGATAATCGTTCTTATGTTCAAGGGGACATTTGTCTTGTGCCGCAGCTTAAACACAGTTTCACTCACACATCACAGTCGGGGACAGTCAGAGCTCTTCAAAAAGAAGAAGACAAATACGTGTCCATTTTGTGTCTGCACAGCCATAAAGTGTCACTGCACCAGCCCCATTTCACAAATATCATGAACAAAACCACACAGTCGACACATTCAACTCACAGATCCTGAAGCTCACTGGAGATTAAAGGGACTTAAGCCTCTGTTGAGCACATTTGTTCAAGAGGGAAACAGAAGTGACAAATGAGAGTTTATTTGTGTTACTCTTAAAGTGATGTGCTCCAAACACCTGAAGGAACAGTTTCATATTCACCACACAACAGGTGAGAGGGGTTCTGACAGTTCATCTGAGCTCAAAGTTTAGACAAATGTCCTGAACAGAAGGAAACTCTTTCCTGTCAGTCACCTTCATGGTTTTATTTACGTTTTTAAGTTTGGTTTTACATTAGACAAAGACCTGAGGCTGTGCCACACTGTGTGTATAAGACTCTCCAAAACAGCTTTAGAAAAACAGATCAGGATTTTGGGCTCAAACAGCCTCAGTCTCCTTAAAAAGTGGAGCCTCTGGGACAGTTTTGAACAAAGAAAATCAGCATGTACATTCCATCTGAACAACTGCAAACCCTTGACCTTCTCTCACTGAGCTTCATGATGAAGTCTCTGCTCCTCAGCGTCAGGGAAAGCCACAGCAGAGGTCAAAGGGTAAAGGCCATTTCAACATTTAAAACTAAAAGAAGTTTGGGACTTATCTTTTGTTGTTCACACGCTCGTCCTTCAAAGACCCAATTTTAAAAAATAACACAACAGCACCTGAAGCAGCATCTCACAGAAAACAGTGTTAGTTACTTAAAAAGTACAAAGACCAGACCAGGACCAGTGCTCCAAGGGCCATCATCAGGACTGAACCAGGACTAAACCAGGACTGAACCAGGACTGAACCAGGACTGAACCAGGACTAAACCAGGACTGAACCAGGACTGAACTAGGACTGAACCAGGACTAAACCAGGACTGAACCAGGACTGAACCAGGACTGAACCAGGACTGAAAATGGCAATAAAATGTGTAGTTTCCTCTTTTTTGTCTTCATACCCACACTTCCTGCCCTTTGAATGTGTGAAGTTTATTACATCATGTCATTCGGTCATCTAGTCTTTTTTCGTCCATTCACTTCCGTTAATGTGGTTAGAGGTTTTTCTGCTGCTGATGCTGCTGAGGCTAAAAGTCGTGCCAACATCAGTATCAGTCTATATCTCTCATACAAACACACTAAAGTGGATTGATCCTGAATTGTTCCTTGTTTTACATGTGACATTATTTCATGATAATTTTGCATCACATTTTAACATGAAACTATTGGTATCAGGTCATTACATGATAGTATCATGTTAAAATGTGATGCTGCAGATTTTTACTATGAACTGTCAGTTATACACTGGAGCGAGGCTGATGAAGGTAATGCCCCCAGAGACGTCTAGTTGTTAATAATAATAATAATAATAATAATAATAATAATAATAATAATAACCCCTCCCCGAACCGCCACCTTAACGTGGTGGAGGGGTTTGAGTGCCCGAATGATCCTGGGAGCTATGTTGTCAGGGGCTTCATGCCCCTGGTAGGGTCACCCATGGCAAACAGGTCCTGGGAGACGGGTCTGACTAAGAGCGGTTCAGAAGCCCAACATGAGGAGAGAGACAGCAAGGTCAGTTACATCGCCCGGACTGGCGTTACCGGGGCCCCACCCTGGAGCCAGGCCTGGGGTGGGTGCTCGACAGCGAGCGCCTGGTGGCCGGGCCTTTCCCCACGGGGCCTGGCCGGGCTCAGCCCGAAGGAACGACGTGGGGCCGTCCTCCCCGTGGACCCACCACCTGTGAGAGGAGCCATGAGGGGCGGGTGCAGAGAGTCGAAGGCGGGGACCTTGACGACCGGATCTCCGGACATGGTGACTGGCTCTGGGGACATGGAATGTCACCTCGCTGGGGGGGAAGGAGCCTGAGCTTGTGCGGGAGGTTGAGCGTTACCGACTAGATATAGTCGGCCTCACCTTCACGCACAGCCTGGGCTCTGGAACCCAACCTCTTGAGAGGGGTTGGACTCTCCATTTCTCTGGCGTTGCCCGCGGGGAGCGGCGGCGAGCTGGTGTGGGCTTGCTCATTGCCCCACAGCTCAGCCGCTTCGTGTTGGAGTTCACCGCGGTGAACGAGAGGGTCGCGTCCCTGCACCTTTGGGTCGGAGACAGGTCTCTCACTGTTGTGTCGGCCCACCTCTCCGGGTGGGTGGTGAGTCTCTGCCTCAAGTGGAGGAGTTCACGTATCTCAGGGTCTTGTTCACGAGTGAGGAAAGGATGGACCTTGAGATTGACAGGCGGAACGGTGCAGAGTCTGCAGTGATGCGGTCGCTGTATCGGTCCGTTGTGGTGAAGAAGGAGCTGAGTCCAAAGGCAAAGCTCTCGATTTACCGGTCAATCTACGTTCCTACCCTCACCTATGGTCATGAGCTCTGGGTAATGACCGAAAGGACAAGGTCGCGGATACAAGCGGCTGAAATGGGTTTCCTCCACAGAGTGGCCGGGCGCACCCTTAGGGATAGGGTGTGGCACTCAGTCACAGGGGAGGAGCTCGGAGTAGAGCCACTGCTCCTACACGTCGAGAGGAGCCAGCTGAGGTGGCTCGGGCATCTGCTCAGGATGCCTCCTGGACGCCTCCCTAGGGAGGTGTTCTGGGCATGTCCCACTGGGAGGAGGCCCCGGGGAAGACCCAGGACATGCTGGAGGGACTATGTCTCTCGGCTGGCCTGGGAACGCCTTGGGGTCCCACCGGAGGAGCTGGAGGAAGTGTCTGGGGTGAGGGAAGTCTGGGAGTCCCTGCTTAGACTGCTGCCCCCGCGACCCGGCCCCGGATAAGCGGAAGAAAAAGGATGGATGGATAATAATAATAATAATAATTAAAACTGCAAGCAGTGATAAAGGCCCTCGCCACCCCTTGCGACCGCGGGGTACACGCCACCGCGGAGATCCTGCCTTTCGTTCCTGCTTACATCGCCCCTCCCCCCAAAATCAGCGACTGAGTAATACTACTCCATTCATTCCAATGAGACCATTTATGACATTGTCACGCCTGAACGGTTGGAAATAGAGGTATGTCTTCATTGGCTTTTTTATTCAGTATTATGAGAGGAATATGTGTACCAAAATTTAATGGTCTATGACACAGTAAATATTTTTCATCCCAGTTAACCAAAACCAATGTATTTCAATGAGAAATGTCAGACATTGCCATGGCAACACCTTTGAAATTAGAGGTATGTTCTTATTGACTTTTTTGTTCAGGTTGCCAAGCCAAATGTCCATGCCCAATTTCAAATGTTTACGTCAAAGTAATTTTTTTGGTCCAATTCAAAAGTTCAAGGGGGCGCTGTGGAGTAAAAAAAATTCTGACATATGTAAATTGTATATTATTTCGTGTAGATCAAGATTTTAAACAAAATGTATATGCCGGGAAATAGGACACTGCATGTGTGAGTTATGCACACTTTAACACTTCAAAATATTGCTTTTTTTTTGCAGGCTGGCCACACCCACATTTTATGATGTAGAAAAATCCAAGAGAGTTCCCTATAATCCCACATGGATCTAGTTCATTTTGACCAATTTGCAAATTCTTTGAATGAAAATCTGAGGCGCAAAAAATCCAAATGTGAGAGGTAAAATTTTGAAAAAATGGGGTTCCGCCCACAATGGCCGACTTCCTGTAGGGTTTAGGGTGGGGTCATAATATAATTTTTTACTTGTCTTCACATCTTCTATGTTTGTAACAAATTTCATTTGTCTACGATGAAAAAGGTCTCTCATTGACGTAATGCATTTCAAATTGAAATTTGGGTCCAATAAAATTGACTTTTCGTTAATGTTCAGGGGGTCAAAAGTGGATTCAAAGTCGCGACCAAAATAAGAAGAAAAATAATGGAAACGCATTTTCCACCTATTATTTTTCTCCTAAACCATAACAGCTACAGTCATGTGACTTTCTCACATTGTGCCCCATCACAAATAAGGCCCCTGTGAATTTTTTCACACGTCCACGACAAATCGATTGTCTTCTACGAATTTTTGAAAATGAAATTTGAAGAGGGCGCTAGAGAGCCATTTTGTGAGAGAGTGCCTTGATTTGCATATCATTGCATTAAGCTCACAAATGTGCATAAACGCTGTATTAGCGTTTTCCCAACAAAAAATGTGTGAAAGAGAAATATTTTATTGAAATATTGCAAAAATTGCAATTTTGTTGAAAATTCACCCTGACCACACCCGAAGTCATAATCAAAATGTAATTGTTAATCTTTAATCACACATGGGTTTAGAGGGATTTGGCCAAATTTGACGTGTTTGTGATGAAAACTGGGCGAGAAAATGTCCTGAATGTGAGGGTGTGCACTTTTGTCGTTCTCGGGTTTGATCCAATATGGCCGACGTCCTGTACATTTTAGGGCGGGGCCATAATATCATTTTTGTCATGTCCCGACATGTACTATTTTTTGATGTGAGTTTCGGATTTTTACGTCGACTTTTTTCCGAGTCGGGCTCCCATTGGCCCCATAAAATGAAAGTTTGAGGTGGCGCTGTGGAGCAATATAAAATCTGACCTGTGTAAATTGTATATCTATGTGTTCAGATCAACATTTTGAATAAAAAAGTATATTCATGCCGGGACGTAGGACACTAACTGTGTGAGTTACATGCAATTAAAAACTTTAAAAAATGGCTTTTTTCTTTGCAGGCTGGCCACACCCACATTTTATTACTTAGAAAATTCCAAAAGAGTTGCTGATAATCCCACATGGGTCTAGTTCATTTTGACAAATTTGCAAGTTTGTTTAATGAAAATCCATGGCGCAAAAAATCCAAATGTGAGAGGTAAAATTTTGAAAAACTGGGGTTCCGCCCACAATGGCCGACTTCCTGTAGGGTTTAGGGTGGGGTCATAATGTAATTTTTTACTTGTCTTGACATGTTCTATGTTTGTACCAAATTTCATTTGTCTACGATGAAAAAGGTCTCTCATTGCCGCAATGTATTTCAAATTTTGAGGTGGCGCTATTGAGTCATTTTGATACATTAATTTTTTTGAACATCAAAATAATTAATTTTTCACCAATCTTGAATTTTGGGTCCAATAAAATTGACTTTTCGTTAACGTTCAGGGGGTCAAAAGTGGATTCAAAGTCGCGACCAAAATAATAAGAAGAAGAAGAGTAATGGAAACGCATTTTCCACCCATTATTTTTCTCCTAAACCATAACAGCTACAGTCATGTGACTTTTTCACATTGTGCCCCATCACAAATAAGGCCCCTGTGAATTTTTTCACACGTCCACGACAAATCGCTTGTCTTCTACGAATTTTTGAAAATTAAATTTGAAGAGGGCGCTAGAGAGCCATTTTGTGAGAGAGTGCCTTGATTTGCATATCATTGCGTTCAGCTCACAAATGTGCATAAACGCTGTATTAGCGTTTTCCCAACAAAAAATGTGTAAAAGAGAAATATTTTATTGAAATATTGCAAAAATTGCGATTTTGTTGAAAATTCACCCTGACCACACCCAAAGTCATAATCAAAATGTAATTGATAATCTTTAATCACACATTGGTTTAGTGGGATTTGGCCAAATTTGAAGTGTTTGTGATGAAAACTGGGCGAGAAAATGTCCTGAATGTGAGGGTGTGCACTTTTGTCGTTCCCGGGTTTGATCCAATATGGCCGACTTCCTGTACATTTTAGGGCGGGGCCATAATATCATTTTTGTCATGTCCCGACATGTTCTATTTTTTGATGTGAGTTTCGGATTTTTACGTTGACTTTTTTCCGAGTCGGGCTCCCATTGGCCCCATGAAAATCAAAGTTTGAGGTGGCGCTACCGAGTCATCTTTCGTTATTTTTTCTCGTGGTCTTTTGTGACAATTAGAGCTCGTCGAGTTCTAATTTTTGACACCACTCACTGCCATGTCGGGGCGTGTTTACTACTTGATTTTTGCCATTTTCCGGGTTTCGGACGCGGTTTTAATGAGTCCCTCGCCGGGACGGAGTCCCAGGCTCGGGCCTAATAATAAAAACTGCAAGCAGTGATAAAGGCCCTCGCCACCCCTTGCGACCGCGGAGTACACGCCACAGTGAAGATCCTGCCTTTCATTCCCGCTTACATCGCCCCTCCTCCCAAAATCAGCGACTGAGTAATACTACTCAATTCATTCCAATTACACCATTTATCACATTGTCACGCCTGCACGGTTGGAAATAGAGGTATGTCTTCATTGGCTTTTTTGTTCAGTATGATGAGAGGAATATGTGTACCAACTTTCAATGGTCTATGA
Source organism: Periophthalmus magnuspinnatus (assembly GCF_009829125.3). Lineage (NCBI taxonomy): Eukaryota > Metazoa > Chordata > Actinopteri > Gobiiformes > Gobiidae > Periophthalmus > Periophthalmus magnuspinnatus. The sequence goes on along the minus strand of NC_047134.1, from coordinate 2,492,668 downwards.
CAAAGTAATTATTTTTCATCCCAGTTAAACAAAACCCATGTATTTCAATGAGAAATGTCAGACGTTGCCATGGCAACACCTTTGAAAATAGAGGTATGTTCTCATTGGCTTTTTTGTTCAGTATGGCAATTGGGATGTCTATGCCAAATTTCAAATGTTTGTGACAAAGTAATTTTTTGCATACAATTAAAAGGTTCAAGGGGGCGCTGTGGAGCAATATAATGTCTGACCTGTGTAAATTGTATATCTATGCGTTCAGATCAACATTTTGAAAAAAAAAGTATATTCATGCCGGGACGTAGGACACTAACTGTGTGAGTTAAGCGCAATTAAAAACTTAAAAAAATTGCTTTTTTCTTTGCAGGCTGGCCCCACCCACATTTTATAACTTAGAAAATTCCAAAAGAGTTCGCTATAATCCCACATGGGTCTAGTTCATTTTGACCAATTTGCAAGTTTCTTGAAAGAAGAAGAGAGAAGAGAGAAGAAGAAAGAAAAATTCGAGGGGTAAAAAATTCAAATGTGAGATCTAAAATTTTGAAAAAATGGTTCCGCCCACAATGGCCGACTTCCTGTAGGGTTTAGGGTGGGGTCATAATATAATTTTTTACTTGTTTTGACATGTTCTATGTTTGTACCAAAGTTCATTTGTCTACGATGAAAAAGGTCTCTCATTGCCGTAATGTATTTCAAATTTTGAGGTGGCGCTATTGAGTCATTTTGAAACATTAATTTTTTTGAACATCAAAATAATACATTTTTCACCAACCTTGAATTTTGGGTCCAGTAAAATTGACTTTTCGTTAACGTTCAGGGGGTCAAAAATGGCTTCAAAGTGCCTACCAAAATAATAATAATGGAAATTTTTTTTCCACCCATTATTTTTCTCCTAAACCATAACAGCTACAGTCATGTGACTTTCTCACATTGTGCCCCATCACAAATAAGGCCCATGTGAATTTTTTCTGAAGTCGATGACAAATCGATTGTCTTCTACAAATTTTTGAAAATGAAATTTGAAGAGGGCGCTAGAGAGCCATTTTGTGAGAGAGTGCCTTGATTTGCATATCATTGCGTTCAGCTCACAAATGTGCATAAACGCTGTATTAGCGTTTTCCCAACAAAAAATGTGTGAAAGAGAAATATTTTATTGAAATATTGCAAAAATTGCGATTTTGTTGAAAATTCACCCTGACCACACCCGAAGTCATAATCAAAATGTAATTGTTAATCTTTAATCACACATGGGTTTAGTGGGATTTGGCCAAATTTGACGTGTTTGTGATAAAAACTGTGTGAGGAAATGTCCTGAATGCGAGGGTGTGCACTTTTGTCATTCCTGTGTTTGATCCAATATGGCCGACTTCCTGTACATTTTAGGGCGGGGCCATAATATCATTTTTGTCATGTCCCGACATGTACTATTTTTTTATGTGAGTTTTAGATTTTTCCGTTGACTTTTTTCCGAGTCGGGCTCCCATTGGCCCCATGAAAATCAAAGTTTGAGGTGGCACTACTGAGTCGTCTTTCGTTATTTTTTCTCGGGGTCTTTTGTGACAATTAGAGCTCGTCGAGTTCTAATTTTTGACACCACTCACTGCCATGTCGGGGCGTGTTTACTACTACTTTACTACTTGCCATTTTCCACGCTCCAGACGCGGTTTTAATGAGTCCCTCGCTGGGATGTTGTCCCAGGCTCAGGCCTAATGCATTTTACTCATGAGTGCCTTTCAAAACACCCAAGGACACTGCACAGAACAAGTAAAAACACAAAAACAGGAGAAAAACACACAGTACAAACCTGGATGAGGATGTGACTGGTCATGTGGTGTAGGATTGTCTGAGGATCATCCCCCAAAACCTCCTGTAAATGTGCAATAATGTTCAAAAACACAAACTGTGACAAAGATGCAACACTTTAGTAATTAGTTTGTATCTATAACGAGTTGTAGAAGTTCTTAATTCAAATCTGATCAAACTGCAGAATAACTACAAAAGTCCCACTGGTGCAAAGAGATGGAGCTCAGTGTGTCCTGTTTTAGTCCAAGTTTAGTCTTGGTGTAGTCCAGGTTTCATCCTAGTTTACTTCCCCTTTAGTCCTGGTTCAGTCCTGGTTCAGTCCCAGACTCATCTGCTGTGTTCACAGCAGACTCAGGGCTGTGAAGTCACTGAAATGTTTTTAATGGAACAAACATTTAATTATGTAACTATGTAAACATGTAAAAATGTAAACATTACCATTTACACACAGAAATGTGACAGCTCCATCTCAAACTAAACCTCAAACACTTGGACCAGCTGCTCTTTATTCTTGGATAAAGACTTTAAGGACGTGTCAAATACAGAAGTGTCTAGTGTGAGAACATATATCAACTTCCTTTTTCTGAGAAGTCCAACCTGTCCACGTCCTTCCTGCCGCAGACTCATGGCCGTCCGACACGAGCCCGATGAGAGCGGTGTCTTCTCAAACTTGATGAGCTTTACACAGTGGTGTGTGGAGGTGCAGCAGGTGGTGCACAGGTAGAAGAGCAGGGGGGACAGTACACAGCCCTGTGGTGCTCCTGACCTCATAGTCCCAGACTGTGTCCGAATGTCCACACTCTTCCTACAGGGGGCACTATTTAGGGGTCATGCCATTTTCAGTGGTGTCCGAATGTCCTGTCCACTCAAAATTTCCCACAATGCACCTTGAAAAAAAATGAGTAGGAGTAGTCAATATAGACCACAATGCATTGTGAGAGTCAGAAAAACAACATTGTAGCGACAGATCTGGACACAACACGACTGAAGCAGATAGAAGTGCTGGTTTATGGCACTGTTGATCCTGAGTATGAATAAAACACTTTTAAATAAACGATGCTGTGTAAAGGGAGGAGGGGTCGAGAAGGAGGTGATGGACTTGAGGTGGGACAGAGACAAAAGTTCCACTGTCGTCATGACAACAGACATCAGGGCTATGGGTCTGTCGTCATTAAAGTGTGTGTGACAGGTTTGGATGATTCTCTCATTTCCACTTCATCTGGAGGATAAACTGATGACATCACACTGATGACATCACACTGATGACATCACACTGATGTCCCTTAAAACAGAGGACGTCCTCACTCAAACTAAAGGTCAGAGCATAGGAGGGGTCATGGTGTCAATCCCGCACTGAGCAATCTCTAAAGACATGGAAAATCTGCCTATGGACTTATAAGAAGGCTCTGTGGACGGCCCAAATCAGATATTATTCAAATTTAATAGAAGTAAACAAAAAACAGCAGGTTTCCGTTCAGTGCTGGAGACAAACTGCTGTAAAACTAGTTTCCCACATAAGTCCAGTGATACTAAACAGGTTCACTGCTGTTGACCAGAGAAAACTTCAGCCTTTATGTCCTCAAAAACATCAACTTGTATGTTAGACCCTATACCAACCAGACTCCTCAAAGAAATCCTCCCTCTAATTATAGATCCTGTCCTTAGTATAAAAAGTACCTCATTAGAAAATGGCTATGTCTCCCAATCCTTCAAAGATGCAGTGATTAAACCACTTCTGAAAAAAACTCATCTTGAACCTGATCTTTTAGCCAAGTATGGACCCACCTCTAATCTTCCCTTTGTCTCAAAAATACATGAAAAATCTGAAGTTAAGCAGTTTTGTCACCACCTACAGGTTAATAATTGATTTGAAGTTTTTCAATCAGGATTCAGAGTCACAAATGACTTTTTATTAACTGCTGACAATGGACCGCTCTCAGTCCAGGTTCTGTTGGACCTCAGAGCAGCGTTTGACACCATCAATCACAACATTCTACTACAGAGGTTAGACTGTGACGCAGGTCAGAGGTTAGACTGTGACACAGGGGTCAGAGGTTAGACTGTGACACAGGGGTCAGAGGTTAGACTGTGACACAGGGGTCAGAGGTTAGACTGTGACACAGGGGTCAGAGGGGCAGCCCTCAGCTTTTTAAAATCCTACTTATCTGATAGGTACTAGTTTGTTCCTGTAAATCAGAGCTCCTCTCCGCTATGAGGTAATATAATCAGAAAATACAGCAGTAACTTGCACTGCTGATGACACACAGCTGCACTTATCAATGAAACCAGATCAGACTGATCAGAGCTCTTATTCACATATAAACCAAATCTGTAGAACAGTCTTCTTCCACCTGCATAATATCGCCAAAATCAGAAATCTTGTCTAAAAGTGACACTGAAAAACGTATCCATGTATTTGTCATATCGAGGCTACATTACTGTAACTCGTTACTACCCACATGACCTAAAATGTCTATCAAAAACTTTCAACTAGTTCAAAATGCAGCAGCCAGGCTCTTACCAGGAACCAGGAGTGATCACCTCAGTGCTGGAGTCTCTTCACTGGTTTCTGTTAAGTTTAGAGTTAAATTCAAAGTTCTCCTCCTGATACATAAAGCCATAAAGGGCATGGCCCCAGGTATCTGCAGATTCTATAGTACCATATCATCCAAACAGAGCACTCCGCTCTCAAAATGCTGGACTGGTGGTTCTAGAGAGTCTAAAAGTACAGTAGGAGGAAGAACTTTCACTGACCAACCTCCTGTGTCATGGAATCAGCTCCTGCCCATGTTAAAGAGGCTCCACTGTCTCTACATTTAAGACCAGGCTTAAACCGTTCCTCTTTTGTGTTTATGCCGAGGCCCGTTAGGAGCAGAAGTAAAACCTGCAGTTTTATTTATTAACCTGCCTAGGAGTAGCTGCGCTGGGGGAGGTATGGTAACCTGAGCAGAACCAAGTGGTACCTGCACAAAGATAAACATGTGTTTCTGCTCGGGATGAGTTGATGAGATGTAAAAAAAACCAAAAACTGACACATAAATGATGAATATTGTTGTGTCTGGTCTGCTGCAAACCAGAGCGGGACAAATAAAGGTTGTGTGTGATGCTAAAACAAGTTTAATCTGGGATAAATGCTTTAAAAAAAAAAAAAAAATTTATATTATTAATAAAATCACCAAGCTCATAACAACAAAAGCAAAAATTCCCACTCAAACTCTGATTTATAAATTACCATTGTAATAAAAATGTGGATATCGCCAGATCAAAAATGCAGGAAAATCAGGCGGCATAAGTTTTTTTTTTTATTGTTGAACGGCAAAGTTTTAAGCACAGGTGGTAGAGTAGCCAAAGATTGTACTCAAGTAAGACTAACGTCACTTTAAAATAATATTAGGCTACTCGAGAAGAAGTACAAAGTAGTGGTCCAAGAAACGATGGCATTTTCAAAGAACAGACCCGAAAAATCAGCCAAACTAAATCTCACATAAAGCTCATGCCACTTTAGACTTACTCACAGAGGGAAGAGGAGCCTTTTACTCGAGTAGGAGTAGTAATATGCTGCTAGAAAAGTACCTACAGTTACTCAAGTAAATGTGAGTCCTCCCCACCTCTGGTTTCAAGTCAAAAACTCTACTTTACTGAATCAATACATAAAAAAGAATAAAGTCATGTAATAAAGCTAATGTAGGTGAAGGGCAGAAGAAGAGCTACCACCTGGAGGCGCTCTGTACGAAACGCCACATTTTCAGCAGAGGTTAAACTTTCACCCTCACCAGAAGAAAACTCTATGGTTTGGAGATCAACTTAGTTCTACAAAAACATTCATACTGTGGGTCAAACATGTGTAGGGCTAAGAAATGGAAAAGCAGCACAGCCATTTTTCCAAATAAATGAAATGTCGCAGATGAAAAGAGGAGTCAGCAGCAGATGTATCGATTCTTTGGAGTTTTCTGCCATGTTAAAAAGTTTCCTCATCATAAACATGCCTGAAGAGCTTATAGATGTCATCCATGCATGTTTGACTAATCTAGAGATCTCTCAAACCCTATTCAAACCCTCCTTAAGGTTAGCAGTAAGATTCTGTACGAGGCTCCGCCCACAAGCCTACGTCACCCACACGACAACTCTCCATAAATATATAAAGATTTAAACCAGGAATAACTGCGCATTGTGTTTTCTGATTGGATAATCGTCTCGAACCAAAACATCAAATTATGACAAACAACTGTGTCCAATGTTTTTGTAATTAAATAAATCAGCATTATAATTGTTATGACAGACTGTATGTGACCATGTGACTATGGTGACCACCTTAAACTGTGGGAAAAGTGGGACAAGGTCTGTGATGTGGCGAGCAGAGATGGGTAAAGTAGCCAAAAATGTAAGAGTAACGTTACTTCAAAATATCACTCACATAGAAGTACAGAGGAGTGGTCCAAGAAATTACTCAAGAGTAAAAAAGTACCGTAAATTTCGGACTATAAGCCTCGACTTTTCCCACGCTTTGAACCCTGCGGCCTATACAACAGTGCGGCTTATTTATAGAATTTTACTGGAGCCACCGGGGGGGCGCTCTCTAGATGTAAACGTAAAAGTGAGACAAACACGGGGAAAGATTATGCTCTGAAGAATTCACTAGTTTTGATTTTGAATGGGCAGTTTGCGCATCATAGAAAACACACGAAGAAATGGACACAATGCAGTTTTTAAGATAAAGAAGGAAATAGAGCCACTGCACGTAAGTTTGACCATAAAAGAAGGAAATAGAGCCACTGCATGGGAGCTCGAGATCAATGAATCCAACTCGGTCGATGTAAAAAGACGACAAAAGGAAATAAAAGCAGACGGCCCGTGTTGGTACAGCTTTATTTTCTAAACCTGCAGGTGTGTTCATCCTGTGTTGATGTCGCGTTGGTGCCAGTTTTCAGGCAGGTGTCCGTGTACCGTCTTTCTGTGTAAATATCTCATGTTACAATATGAAAACCTGCGGCTTATATTCAGGTGCGCTCTATAGTCCCAAATTTACGGTATTTGGGAAAAGTATGACTCAAGTAAAAGTAACTTAAAGAGTAACTGTCAGGACAAAACATTTGATTTGTTATGTGAAGTTAATGGAACTGGATGGACAAAACATGAAAAAAATGCACAAAATCTGGTGTTTTCAAAGGAAAGATATAAAAATGAGACAAACTAAATCATATCTGAAGGAGCAAGAAGCACAAAGGTTCAAATCATTTCATATTGTTACATAAAGCTCGTGTCACTCACAGCGAGAAGAGGAAGCACAACTTTTACTCGAGTAAGAGTACTGTTACACTGAAGAAAATATTACTTTATTAAGAGTACTGTTACTTCAATAACGATATGAATCAAGCAGCAGTACAAGTATGGTGCTAGAAAGTGACTCTGAAAAGTACAATTTCTTTAAAGTGACTTAAATGTGAGTGCCATCCCGATGGTGTGAGACTGGATGTTCCACCTTGTGATGTCATGAAGTGGTAGTTTAAGTTAAGAGCTCCTTTTACCTTTAGCTCAGTAGAGATTGGCAGTTCCAGAGCTGAAATTATCCAGATGATTCTAGTGAAGGTGTATGGAGTTTAAAAACACAGTGGAGCACTTCCTGTATCACCACACGATGACATCACAAGGTGGAACAGAGTGTGTTCAGTTTGAGGGAAGAACTCAGCCTAAATCTGCAGGTTTGTGTGTTAAACATGTGAATGAAACAAAACACAACTCCAGGTCTGTGTGTGACGAGGAAACATTAAAACATAGATCAGGAAACAGATTTGCCTAGAATGTTCCACAGTGGTGTAATTTATTCAACTACAGATGGTTTTATTGCAAATTACTTGGTTTCCTGCTTGTCTCCATGAAGATCAGTTTCTAACCTTCCATCTAAAAACTAACATAGTGCCCCTTTAAATATTTGCACCAAACTCCAAAAAATAAAAATACAAAAAGAAATCTTTAAATTAAATATATGAATCTGATTCCTCTTGAGCCACATGAGACCTACTACTGACAAAGGGCTGTGCTGCCCTCTAGTGGTCCAAAGAAAAACAGCAACGTATTATTTACAATCAACAATTTTTATTATACATTTCTAAGACAAAACAAATACACTTTAAAGAGGTGGTATTTTACTTCTATGGGGTATTAACTGCTAACACATAACATTTAAATCACATGTTTCCTTTAGTTTTGAAAATGCTATATTCGCCAAAAAACAAACAAACAAAAAACGCTCTACAGGCAGGTGGCTTTGGCTCTAAAGTTCTTCAAAGTGTCTCGTAGCTGGAGAACAGCAGCGTCGTCTTCCTCCACGGCCTTCGCACAGACGCGCTTCACTCTGCTGTGCACGTCCTCCAGACATTTCTGTGCAACATACAATGAAGAGTTGAGAGTAAATATGCCTTTGACACACAATCTGTACAGCCAAAAACACTTTAACAATACTTTAAAGGAAAATCAAATACTAATCCATACTAAAACTATTTTGAGCAGGTATCAATACTAAGGAACACATTCACAGGACAGAAATGAACCTGAATCTGTTTGTACTGATGTGTCTGTTTCACAAGTATAAGACACAGAGCAGTACACACCATGGACCACTTTGAACCTACTGCACACTGAGGGATTACACAGATATAAGACACATGGAACTAGAACTCTAAGTACAACATTTATTGTGGAAAATCACAGTCTATCGTCTAAATAACTAAGTCCATTCCTTAGTATCAAAATTGAGTTTGAAATTTTAGTATCGTGACTCTATTTTACAAAGATGCACGGGTCTTCTGCTGTTTTGTGTTTGATTGTTAAAAGAGTGATCTACTGCAAAATGTCAGGTGTGTTAAATGATATAAACAGAAACCTGAGGCAGAGGTTTGTGAGTGACTGACCTCTGTGATGCTCAGGTGATTCGCTGCAGTGGCCAACACAGAGGCCAAGTTATTATTTACAGTTCTCCTCTCCTCATTTGTCTCCTGCAGAACCAAGTGGTACCTGCACAAAGATAAACACGTGTATTTCATCAAACATTAGTACAGACCTGCCTCTGTTTGCTGTTGTTTTTCAACTCTCACAATGCACTGAAAATGTGAGACCCCTAGTGGCCAATGAAGGGATCAGAGTGAACACAGCCCACTTCTGCTGAAAGAGTTTTGTCCTCCATCTGTGTTCACACATGTTAAAGTGGCTCGTCTCTTACTGTTGCTGCGCGGCTTTGAGCTGCTGCACTGCGTCGTCGTAGCCGTGGTTCACCTTCTTCTCCAGCAGAGAGCGATGTTTGTCCATGGACTCTATCTCCGCAGCCCACTCCTGCTCCTCACGCTCCAGGTCCTACAGTTTACACACATTTTAGTCGAGTCTTCAGTGGTGAATGATAATTTAGTCACATGGATCTAAAACAGTTTGTGTCGTCTAAGTCTAAGTACAGACATTTTAAAAACTCTAACCATGGAACTTATTCATAACATGAAAATCATGAAACTATGATATAAATGGACTTTAATAGAAGTGATAATATTAATAATAATAATAAAGGTGATGATCACTATTATACAGTCTAACACTTTATATTGAGATATTGGTTCGCACACACTCGCACACTCTCACACACACTCGCACACACCCCCACACACCCTCACACACACTCACACACACCCCCACACACACTCACACACACCCCCACACACTCACACACCCTCACGTACCCGTTTCTGTGAGTCCAGGCGATCGTCCAGTTTTCTGATCTGTTCTCTCAGCTGCTTCAGGTCGTTCACTTTGTCTGAGATGTTTGAGTTCACCTCGAGCACACACACATTTTTAAATTATATTGTTTTAGTTGCATACACAGGGACTTCAGGAAGATTTCAGACACTTTTTAACTGTTTACATGAAATCAAGTGTACAAAATTTTTTTCACACTACAAATTGTATTTTTAAACACCCAAAGACACTTTACAGTGTGTAATTCATTCAGTCCAAACACCATCAGCCCCTCTGACCACCACCTTCATTCATAGGCAATGTGGGCTAAGTGTCTTGCCTAAGGACACGACAGAATGCAGTCGACTACCTCCAGTCCACTATAACTTTATTTCTGACACTGTACACAGCAGGTGTGAGCTGAGACCCACCTGCTCCACAGACTCCTCCAGGCTCAGCTTCACGTTGGCCAAACGACTGTTCTCCTCCTCCACGTCACTGATCAGCTTCCTCAGTGGCATCTGAATAACACACAACATTACACACCAAAACATTTAAAGGCTTTAAAAGAGGGTTCAAAGAGCTTTAGACATGACCTGTGTCCCCAGATACAAGCTCCAAGTGTTCAAAGCAAATCCAGCTTTGACCCATAACTGGATATACTCATTTATTCTGAATTACAACATAGGACAGGATGGACAAGTTTATGTTTTAAGCTTTGAGTCTCTCATTTGGGCTGCCAGTTTCAGTGTTTAAATCCAGTTGTTTTAAACCTGAAATGCCTCTCTCTGATCTGAACGGCCACTACCTAAACCCCAGCACCTGCAGACAATCACGACTCAGTGCTAGTGCAGCCTCTGCAGCTCAGACAGTGAATTCTGGAGGTTGTGAACATGAGGCCTGGTCTGTGAATACAGAGAAAAACGACTGCATTTTCCAGACTACAACTGACACTTTTTTCATAGTTTGTCCAGGGATGTGACTTATATGTGAAATGATTCAAATATATAATTTCACATCTTGGTTATTGTCGCGCTGACACTCTAGGCTTGTACCAGTATGACAGCCACGTGGGAGCGGCACTTTATCTACGTCCAGAGGTGATTAACTGTTAATATCTTACATTAACAAACCAGACACGTGTTCAGTTCTGTCTGTGCTTCATGGAGCTGAATAAATATAAATGTGTTACATTAGCGTGATGTACTGATATTCAGCCTGTTGGTCCACGTTTTATTATTATTATAACTTGCCTTTAAAAGGTAAAATGTCTGTTCTTTCCAAAAAAAAATGTGACTTATAGTCCAGAGCGACTTATGTTTTTGTCTTTTCACAGGTGCGACTTATAGTCTGTAAAATACAGTATCTGCAGGTTGAGACAGTTGTGATTGTAACAGCAGCTTTGTTAAACTACTAAGATGCTACATACAGTTCCTTTAAAATTCTTTGACTCATAATCATCATTCCCAGAGATTATTGGAGATGCATTTAAGCTTTTCAGGAGTTTCAAAGTCAGTAGTGTTTGCACCTGTATCTGCGTCTTGTGCTGGACCATGTTGGAGTCTCCAGGTCTGATCTCAAAGTCGTGTCCACAGGCGTTCTCCGCAGACACAGGGATGAGCTTCAGTTTACGGGCCAGTTTGTGGTACTCTGCCAGCTTCAGCTCCATCTAAGACAAAAACACATTTAAGTAAATGCAGTGGATTAAGTCTGCGCCACATCTTTGAGTCAGGTTTAAAATTCAAAGTATGTTTATGGAAAAAGGTCAAGAGGTGCTGCTTTAACTGCTACACGCTGCTGATACTTTGACGCATGTCATTAACATTCTGAGGGTGTGATGCTACCTGGAGGCACTGCTCTGTCTGAGGCCTTGTTAGACTTTAACTTTGAATTTAGGCTTTATTTTATTTAACACAGTATGTGCACAAAGAGCTGACAGTTGAACTACAACACGTGAGCTGATTTGTGCTTTTAAAACAAGTCCCTCTCCAGTCACATTATAGTCAGAAGCTAGCTAGCATTAGCAATCACTTTTTCAGTTTGTCACTTTCACCGTTTTAGCTAAAAAAAAAAAAAAATCAAACTTCTAAACAGAATGATGAACACTTGATCACAGGCTCCTGAAAATGTGCTGTTTAAATCCATTTTGGATTTTTTCTTGAGTTTTCAGACAATCTTCAAACTTTTTTTAACAGTGTTTGATAAAGTGTACATTGTGTCTCCACGGTAACTGCTGAACATTCCACCATACACGTACAAGCAGAACACCCCCGGTGCGATGTCACTGCAAAGTATCAGTTCTACAGACAGATATGTATTCTGGGAGATCAGTTTTATCTCCCCTCGATGGACGAGATTGACAGATGGATTAACCAAAGAAACATAAGATTCAACTGTATCAAAACAAAGCAGATTTCTGTCAAATCAATGGGCAAAGTACAGATTTGTTCTGAATTAACAGTGAAATTATTTGCTGTGAGCCTATTTCCAGACTAAAGGGAAAGTAACAGGGCTAAACTCCAGTGTGGTTGGCAGGTTTGATACATATTAGACCTGAGGAAACGTTCACACAGAAAAATGCTGTTTCACTTCACAGGTCTGTCGCAGCTGTTTGATTGTCTAAAGTTGATTGAGTTTCCATGTCCATTTGGTAAAAATATGTAATTGTGATTTTTCTGAGAAACAGTGATTGAACAGAATCCCATTAAAACATGAATCTCAAATCTAATCACAAAGTTCACATTTTAAACACGTTCAGAAGAATTTATTCAAGACTGAACCATGAAGTGACAAACTAATACGATAATAAGAGTCACACTTCAAAACATGTTTGTACAGAACTAAGACCGGAGGTTTTGTTGTTTGTGTAGAAAATGATGGTATTTTTGCGATTTGCCAATTGTGATTTCGTTTTGAATATGATTAATGTTACAGTCCTATTTCAAAAATGCTGTTAGATTCTCCTGTGTTAAACCCTGCCCCCTGGCCCCTGCCCCCTCGCTCCTGCCCCCTCGCTCCTGCCCCCTCGCTCCTGCCCCCTGCCCCCTGCCCCCTGCCCCCTGCACCTTCTCCTTGACTTTGGCCAGAGCCATCTCCTCGTTCCACTTGTGCTGCTCGGCCTCCTCCAGAGATCGGCTCAGGCTGGAGATGGTCTGCTGCAGCTCGTTCTTCTCGCGGTTGATCCTCTCCACGTCGGCTGGAGTGAACTTCTGATTCTGCAGAAGCACCTGGAGTTGGTCACGCTCACGCTTCAGGGAGTCCAGGTGACTCACTACAAACAGGTACAGTGCCATAAGGATGTGAGACGATGCTAACTGAGCAATCCTCCAGGGAACCACAGACGCAGTTAGATTAATACAATTTTATCACCAGCACAAATAACAGAAATCTGTCAGGGCTGCACTTTAAAAAGACACATTTTTTGTAACATTTGTATTGTTAATGGGCTTTGAACACCTCTGCATTGGCATCTCATGTTTTAGAACTAAATCTCACTGTATTACAACAAAATTAAGCATTTTTAACAATACAGATTTTAGCCGCCCCACGGGCTGGGACATTTTGCCTGAAAACAAAATGGTCATTTTCCCTCCCCATTGGGAAGATCTTTTTTTTTTTTTTTTCATAAAATCTTTTATGAATGAGGTCAAACAATCTATTGAATTAAACATGAAGGTACATTTCATTTGACGTCACTGGCGTCAAAGCAGTCAGTGCTGTGTGGTCTTGAGCTAAACTTTGCTTTGTGGCCAAAAATTCTTCCAAACAAATCAGTTTGAACATCAACTATTTTTATACTGTACTTATTGCCCCCATCCAGCGTAGAGAAAACACTTCTTTCCATCAGTCCCTGATCTGGAGTTGGTGTTAGCCTGACATCTAGTGGCAGCAGTGGGAACTGACCATGGAAAATACAAAACTGAAGCTCACCATTTCGACATGGCCAGCATGCTAATATTAGTCCACAGTTGTAATAAATGCAATGATGATTTATGAACTTTAAGACAGAACGACGACCTCTGGATTTCTACCTGTGATGCAACAATCCTGGAAAACTGAAACAGTGATTTATGAGGCTCAAAGCAAGGTGACCTCATAGACGGGATTAATGAAACAAGCTTGAATGAGAAAAAAACATACAACAACAGGTTTGTGTTTGTGAGGGGTTATAACATGGTTAAAGTGTAAATCTGCCTCACACCTGTGTTGTCGAGCTCTTCTGTCAGCTCGGTGTCTTTGCTCTCCAGGTTGGATTTAAACGTGTCCAAACTGCTCCTGTAGCTCTGCAGCTTCTTCAGGTCCGACTGCAGTTTCACTTTCTCCATCCTTTTGGGCATCAGACGGTCCTGTTCAATGAAACATCAACAGTGAGCGCTGAAATGTGACTGAGGTGAGGTCTTTTTCGTGCAGTTGATGGAGCTCCACTGATGAAGGACCCTGTTTTCTGCAGATATGATCTACATTTATCAGGGAATCTAAATACATTTGTTGCCACTCGTATTTCTCACAGGTTTTTTGGTAATCACCAACTTTTCTGAGGCAGAAACAGCTGATAGCAGAGGACACATCACACACTGCCGACTCAAACTTTTGCCGTGCTCCAACCATGATGTGCTCCGTGGGGTCTGGAATAAACCCGGGGAGTTGTCACGAGTTTTACACTTTTTTTGAGACTCATATTGTGCATCTATAGATCTTTCAAGAGAACAGCTGGTGTGTGGATCACATGGAGCGGATGTTTTATTAAGACCATTTGCACAATAGCATAATTTCAGGAAATCTTAAACTATAAACATAGGTTAACCCAAAAGATTATGGCTTTGTTGTCTGCAAATGTTCAGCATCTTCTAACACTGGCGTTATTCTCATATGAGGCCGATCTCCAACCAAGATCAGCCCTATACATCACCAGAGCTCATCAGCCACCGCTCTGTATTCAAAACAACTGGTATGAAAAACACATGGGTCGATCTCTAGAACTTGTACAAGTGCAACAACAATAAGGTTGAATCTGAGCAGAACGTGTCTTGCTCCTGCACAAATACGTGAGGAAAAAACATTGTACAGGACCTTTCAAACCTTTAAAATGTTAATCACTAATAAACTGACCGTGTGGCTCTCCTTCTCCAGCCGCTCCACCTCTTCGCTCAGGAACTGGTGTTTTTCCTCCATCGAGGCCAGATACGCCTCGTCCACGTTATACAGTTTTTCTGCAGACACAAAACGTCTCAAAACACACGAGGAAGAACAGTGACATTTTGAACAGACTTTGGCTGAAATATGGCGACTGGTGCTTCAAGATAAATATATTTCACAGATAATTTGCATTATTGATGTTAATGCTAAATCACTCATTTTTGGACCAAGAATTGAAAAAAAATGCAAACAAGCCACACCCCCAGGTCAGAGGTCAAGGATGGATGTTAAAACTGTTATTTAGGAAATGTGAGACACTTAATGCCATATTGAGGAAAGTTTTGGAATAGTAATAGCATCTCCATGGAGACAAGCAGGTAGCAAACCCTCAACAAGAAAAAAAACAAAACAGTTCACCTTTAATATTGTATAAATATTGAGGAGAAAACTAAGACTTACGTAATTTCTGAATAAAAACCTCGTCTTCGTCCTCAAACGTGTCCTGTCCCTGGATGAACTTGGAGTAGGTCTCTGCAGTGTAGTCAAAGAACAGCTGAAACAAAAGAAGAACACGTTTAAAGCTGCACTATGTCACTTTTCCGGTGGCGGGTCAGTCACCAGCTCGTCTCCATGGAGTGCTTCCTTTTCCAGGAATTTTCCACAGTATGGCATTAAACCCATCTCCATGAAAACAAGTCAAGTTCCACATACTGTGGAACATCTCGCTGTGGGTGTTCTACATGTATCTCTGTGGTGGAATGTTCAGTAGGTACCATGGAGACACAATGCACACATTAGCAAATACTGTCCAAAAGTTTTAAAATAATCTGAAAACAAGAAAACATCCAAAATGCATTTAAGCAAGACGTTTTCAGAAGCTTGTGATCAAGACGAGTTTGATGTTCAAAAAGGTGAGAGTGACACAGACGTTCGGCTAAAGCTTCATGTGAGAGACGTGTTTAACAGCACGGGTCAGCTCGCCTGTCGTACTTCAGCTAAATCACTTCTTTATGGTCAGACTGTGCTGCTCTGACTGAAGCTGTTAGACTTTAATCTGAGCTTTATTTGACCAGTTAGAATCACATGGGGAATATTTATGACATCAGCTGCAAAGTATCTATAACATCTCCAAGGAGACGAGGCGGCGCCCCCTACACCAGAATAGTGACAGTGCAGTATTTTAGTATCAAACACATTTACCTTGTTGTACTCCACTCCCTCCTCGATGTTTCGCTCGTCTTCACAGAAGTCACTGAAAAGAAGCTCCTGTTTACTCAGACTCTGGGTGATCTAAAAACACATTCACAATGTTTATGTGCACGCCAGGACTGTGTCGCCACGACGACACTCAATTTCAATACAGCAAATACAAAAAACATATATTTTAGACAATAGATTATAATTTTCAACTCAAATAGTTTCTTTCATCTTTCCATGTCGTGTCTTGTACTAGTTCCATTTGGATTAAGACATTTCACAATCTATTCAGGCTTGGTCCAGTTTTGTGATTTGCTGCAGTATCGTAACAAACTCTGAAGCAGAAACATAACGATAAACAATAATATTGAAACTAGTTAATGCCTCTGACACAATAAAGCAGTTTAAGACCAGTCAACCGTTTTAAAAATAAACTGTCATTAAAAGGCCTGAGTTGCAACAAGTTTATTTCTGGGTTTCAGATGATCACAACATATTTAACACAGATGGAGCCAAAATAAATACTGTTAAAATGCCAATTTGTGTTGTAAAGAGGTTTATGGGTCCAGTCACTCGGGTAAAACATTTGTGCATTTACCGTTTAGGTATTTCATGACAAAGTTCAATGTTATCTATCGGGAAATGTGGCTCTTGCGCCCCCATCTGGACAAATGGCATCATCACATTAGACTCTGAAATCCACCAATAGCAGAATTCAGCAATATTTAGCCACAGAAGTGAGTTAAAGCTTTTACAGCTCAGACCTTATATCACAACAAAAATAACTAAAATCTCCATTATTGCAAAGAAAATGTGCACACGATAAATACTGAGCCCAGGAATATACTGTCCCAGCTTTCATAAACTGAGCGATAAGTCGATGTAGTGATGGACGTGACAAGCCGGGCTGCTTGTTCAAATGAGTCTCTAGTTTCGATTCTAGTTTCAGTATCAATTAGTATCTGGAGATCAGTGATTTTGACAAATAGAGAATTTCTCAATCACGATGATGAGCTCCCAGTTGTTTTTAATTGTCACATCTCCAAGCCCCATCTTCTGGTACTTAAAAGGACAAAGATTTGTTGGGTGGTACTGGGTGTGAAGTTTGAGAAGCACATGATCTATGGTCCACTTCTTTCTATTCGCCCTTAAAGTCCAGTCAAGTTAAAATGAAGTGTTTTTATCTTCTGACCTTGACAGTATCAATGAGCCACATGAGGGCCCCGAGCACCTGGGGCCACGTGTGAGGGGCGCCCACAGAATACATGGAGCTCTTGGACAGCACAAACGGATACCTGCAACAACAAGACAAACTCTGGTGTTTTTATTGTTCATTATTTTACATTCAGTCCACACTTTGTAAACCGCAATATTGAGATTTTGCAGTGACATTGTGCTGGGGGTGTTCTGCCTGTATGTCCATGACAGATTGTTCAGCAGTCAGTATGGTGAGACAATGCACACATCAGCAATATGTGTCTGAAAACTCAAGAAAAACAAACACAACATGGATTTAAACCGCCTTTTTAGGTGTTTGCTTTTCAACAAAAGGTGAGAGTCTCTCCACAGAGGCATTTCACCGCATTGTTGAAAAATGATTCATTTTTTAACCCTAAATGTATAAACTGAAAGTGTTTTTGAAAACTCAAGCCTCAAACGCAAGACACTACAGGAGAACTGAAACATGCAGGAACTGAAATAAAGTTTGAGTAAAGAAATGATGGGTTTATAGCTCGTAAAATAACTCTGTGACCCTGGCTTGTTGATTACCGCAGGGCTTTGAGCAGTGCAGGGACCTCCTCCTCCACCTTCTGGTTGGGCATCTCAAAGGTGGGGTCGAGCTGGCGGTAGATGAACTCAAACATCTTCACAAACTCTTTGGTGGAAGGAGACTGAAGCATTTTGGGTGATAAGGGGCCTGGGAAGCCTTGGTCAGTCAGGAACTACACACAAAAACAGATATTTATATAGATTTATTTATATTTACAATTTATTTTGAAGTCTTTTATCTGATTAAAAATGTATTTTAATGTACAATAAAATAATTCTGTTCATCTTTTAAATGCAGGGTTCTATTTCATCCACACTGACCACAGAACATTCAGTCATTTCAGCATCGCCCTCTAGTGGTCATCTAGGATTCAAAGAACATTTTACCCTAGAAATAACACACTCAACACCGAACTGTGTTTCATTGGTGAACAATTGGTGTAAATGTTTTATTTGCATGTAATGTAACAGAATGTGAACCTGTGTTTTGTGATGATCTTCTCATTAATTATAAAAAGCATTAAAGTTATACATTTCTGTCTTTCAAACCGTGTAGATGAGTATTTATGAGTATTGACCTCATGTAGCTGTTTGATGCACTGTTGAACGTAGGACTTGTCGTGCAGAGGGCGGACATCTTTGATTTTCTCTGTTCCTCCGAAACCCGACATGGCCCCGACTCCACTCGTCCTGAGCAATGACAAGTGAATATGAAACAGATCTGACAAGACGTGGGAGATGCAACTAAAATCTGAAAATACCGCCTTGTTGTTTTGGAGATAATGAAATATACCAAGTTATAAATTTAAAACTATCCAAAATAGCAGAAAAATAACACAATAAAAATAAAAAGTAATAAAAACATACAGTGTAATCTCCAAAAACCAAGGTGTAACATGCATTTTTATGGTTCATTTTATGGTCCATTCACATTTTGTGTGATACTTCAGCCTCAAACAAGACATTTACTGATGAATTGAGAAAAATATGCTCTAAATACCGTTATTGAAAAAGAAAAAAAGACAACAAGGTATTCATTTTTGTCAACATCACCCATGTTTTGATCTGATCTGATTAAATGCAAGATAAAAGTTTAATGCCATACTGTGAAACATTTACAAATGAGTGGTATCATACCTGGCCCCAAAGAAACTGGTCCTTCTCTCCGACGTTACAGACTGAGGCTTTGACATACTCAGCTTCCCAAATGAGGGTTTGCTGCAAAAAACAACAACAAAAAACATTGTTAATTTTTGTACATTATTCAAGTTTTTACATTGAACTGAAATATAGAAAGAGTAGTTCCACGACACCATTTGCTTCTACTTCATTCAATATTTGAGCATTGTGCACATTACCTTCACATATAATTATATCGCCTGTCTGAATAATGACTTTATTGACTTATTGTTCAATAGAAGACAGATGGAACAATATGCAAACATGGTGCAAACATAAAGGCACAAAATGGCTCTTACACCAAATGTCACTATGGTCCCATGCCTAATCATCAGTCACGTGTCAGTTTTCAGATGTTTTTGAGCTCACAGCTGGTGCAGTCTCACCTCTGGGGGGTGGTGTAGATCATACTCATGCGGTTGCTGTCCTGGACCCTCATTGGCAGCTCGGACATTCTGCCTCCTGCTCGGCTCATTCTGCCGCTGAAGTAAAAACACAAGATAGAGTCAGAGATGGACTGAGGGATTAAACAGATGAGACAGAGCCAGGTTTGAAAAAATAAGAAACATGAATGTGACAAAACTCTACTCTCATATTTTCTGTATTTGTTTCCCACAGGTGTCTACAGTCATGTTTCTACAGGCACACTAAAAATATAATCATAATCTGATTTTGGGATTTGTGAGAAAACGGAAAAGTCATGTTAATAACAATCTGGACGAACATTAGAAGGAAAATGTTTCATTTTTTTTTCTAAAATAATGAAACCATCAACCAATGTCACGATAATATGTGATATATATTAGTATATTATTTGCTGTTACAAGCCTGTTCCACATGTTGTTTTTGTTAGTTACAAACATAGACTGTATCCAGCTACTAAATAAAATAAAGAATACAAAAATACTTATACACACAGTCTGTGGTTACCAGTAGTTATTTAGTTAATGATAATAAAGCTTAAAATGTTTAATTTGTTACAAGATCAGATATATCTAAAAATCTCTGTAACTACAAAACTATTATCATCATATCATATATATTTATTCAATAGCAGGGTTTACACTTTTAAGCTAACCATAAAAACAGAGCTGTACCGGCGACTGAACAACAAAACACCGGATTTTCTTTCAATTCCCAGATTTTAAAGCTGACAGACGACAAACCCAAGCGCCGCGCAGGATAATGATGTGATTAAAAGTATTAGATCACGTACCGATCCATAGTTTAATCCGTAAAAACTGCAGGAAATAAATAAACAAAATTCAACCGCGACAAAAAGACGAACTTCCCGCTTAAAACAAACCAGACCGGAAACTACGGCAAGCAGCGAGCCCGGGGGAAACGGCAGCTTCGCGTTTTTTAGTTCCGCTTGTCAAATTTTGTAAACAGACGACGCAAGTGGAAGCTGTAATTACAGTTTTAATGATGATTAATGATTAAGAAATGCGTTTGCCATAAGCACAAGTAAAACAAAGAGGCTCAGTGTCAAAATAATTATTAAACGACCCATTTTATGTTATTTTTTGTAATCATGTTGTTCCCTCATCACAAACAGACCAGGAGTTGTGTTTTGTTTCATTCACACATGTTTAACACACGAACAAACCTGTATATTTAGGCTGAGTTTTTCTCTCAGACTGAAAACACTCTGTTCCACCTTGTGATGTCATCATGTGGTAATACAGGAAGTGCTCCTCTGTGTTTTTAAACTCAACACACCTTCGCTAGAATCATTTGGGTCATTTCAGCCCTGGAATTGCCTATTTCTACTGAACTAAAGGTAAAAGTAGATGTTAACTTGAAAACTACCAGTTGATGACATCACAAGGTGGAACAGAGCATTTTGAGCTTTGGAGATGTTACAGACTAATAATAAAATGTTACTCAAACTGTGAATGTGTGAATGAAACAAAACACAACTCCAGGTCTGTTTTTGAGATTTGGCAGCATTATAACACACATTAAAGCTCACAGTAGTCAATTGCATTATATAGGATAACATAAAAAATGTACTTTCTAGTAACTGTACCCTTTAAAATGTACTTTCTATAGAGTGATATTTCACACAGATTCTATACATGGGGATTTTTATATGAATTTACTTAAGTTTCAAGATAATTTGTATTGATATATATTTTGTTTTGTCGACGCCACGGCCTGAACTCAAAACCTTTAGTAGGATGTGACTGAACCTCAGTCAATTCAAACTATGCAAAAAAAAATTAAATAAATAAATACATTAAAAATAAATAAATTAATAAAATAATAATAAAATAAAATAATAATAATAATAATAATAATAATAATAATAATAATAATAATAATAATAATAATAATAATATAAAATAGATACTTCTACTTCTCAAAAATATAGTGGAGCAGGGAGCAGCCAGCAGTGAGAAAAGGGGCAAAGTAATAACTAAAGTAAAAGTATCACATAATGTAGTGATTTTGATAAAGAATCGTGCTGATTTCATCATGTTTTAATTTTCCTGATCATTTTTATTTATATACTTTTGTTTGCTCAAATAAAACAGACAAAATGCAAACATGAACGTGTTAGAAAAAAATCACCTCAGTCACTTCAAACTATGAGACGACTCAAAAATGTAGTGGAGTAGAAAGTACAGACAGTGAAGTAAAAAGTACCCACTGTAAAATGGAGTAGATTTATTATTATAGTACAAATACCTCAAAACTATGCCTAAGCGCTTTAAATTTTCTACTTCTGTCCAACATTGGCATTTTTCAGAAAAATACTACATGCTACATCATTTGCATTTTTAAAATGTAGTTAGTCAAAATATAATTATTATTTACATAATCAACACAGCACAAAACCTCTTTATAATATTAAATAAAATACAAAATGGATTTAAAGAGCACATTTTCCGAAGCCTGTGATCAACGAGAGTGTCGTCCTGTTCAACTAAAGGTGAGAGTGACTCACTGAAAAACTGTAACTGTGGCAAGGCAAAGTTTATTTGTGTAGCACAATTCATACACAAAGTAATTCAAAGTGCTTTACAGAATAAGAAAGACATTAAAATCACACAAATCAAAACATAAATAATCACAAATAATCATCATAAAATCAACATTTAAACAGAAGAGGCAGAATAAAAACCTTTCAGTCATATTCACAGATAAACAGAACTGTTTTGAGCCTGGATTTAAACATTGTCAAAGTAGAGGCCTGTCTCACATCTTCAGGAAGAATGTTCAAAGTTTTAGCTGCATAAAACTGAAACACTGATTCTCCATGTTTAGTCCTGACTCTGGACCAGCAGGAGGCCGGTCCCTGAAGTCCTCAGAGTGTGAGATGGTTCATGTGGCACTAACATGTGGGAGATGTTCTTTGGTGCTGGTCCATGTAGAGACTTGTTCACAATCTGAGCTGCTTTAAAGTCTCTGAGCCACAGGAGCCAGAGACCTGAGCACAGGACAGATGTGCTCGTACTTCCTGGTTCTAGTCAGGACCCGAGCAGCAGTGTTCTGGATGTTCTGTTCTGTCTTAAGGCTCGTTTGGAGAGGCCAGTGAGCAGGACGTTACAGTCGTCTAACCTACTGGAGACAAATGCATGGATAAGTCTCTCTAAGTCTGGCTTTGACAGTATTCCTTTGATTTTTGCAATGTTTTTTAGGTGGTAAAAAGCTGCAGATGTTATTGATTTGATGTGGCTGTTAAAGTTCAAGTCTGAGTCCATGATTACCCCTAGATTTCTAGCCTGATTTGAAGGTTTTAGAGAGAGAGACTGGAGGTGACACTTTCTCTATGTTTCTGTGGCCAAAGACGATGACTTCAGTCTTGTCTGAGTTTAGCAGAAGAAAGTTGTTTTTCCTCCACACACTGATCTGTTGATGCAGTGAATCCACTGGTCCATATTCACCTGCTGCAGTGAGACATAGATCTGAGTGTCATCTGCAGAGTTGTGACACATTATTGCTGCGTATTAACTGGCCTAACGGCAGCATGTAGAGATTGAACAGCAGGGGTCCCAGGATTGACCCCTGGGGTACCCCACAGGTCAGGGACATTTTATCTGAGACACATTTTCCATTTTCAAAGTACTCTCTGTTTTCTAGATAGGACTAGATTGAACCAGTTTAGTGCTGTACCACAGATGCCCTCCCAGTCCCCTAGTCTCTGTAAGAGGATCCCATGATCCACAGTGTCAAAGACAGAACTCAGATCTAACAGGATCAAGACTGAGACTTTGCATCAGTGTTCAGGCGGATGCCATTTGTCACCTTGATAAGAGCAGTCTCAGTGCTGTGGTGGGTCTAAAACCTGATTGGAAAACATCAAAGGAGATGTTCATGTAGATGAACTTAGACTGGTGACGATCTCTTGGACAGTTTTGTCAGTTACAGGTGCAAAGTGAGTCAGCTTTAAGTGTCTAAGTGGCTGCTGAGTTGTTATTTGCATTTTTAATGCCCTGAACCTTGTCATTAAAGAACACTGCAAACTCATTGCACTTAGATGTAGAAATTAGTTCTAACGTCAGTGGAGCTGGAGGGTTTGTTAATCTGTTTACTGTTGCAAACACGCCACGACACGAGAGTTGTTACTACAACTTCCAATAATGTCAGAAAAATACCTCTCCCTTGTTCTGCATAAACTGTGGTTGTACATATACATCTTTTCTCTGTAAATCTCATAATGAACCTGGAG
Organism: Periophthalmus magnuspinnatus; assembly: GCF_009829125.3. NCBI lineage: Eukaryota > Metazoa > Chordata > Actinopteri > Gobiiformes > Gobiidae > Periophthalmus > Periophthalmus magnuspinnatus. The sequence continues at coordinate 2,469,192 of NC_047134.1, read as the reverse complement.
CTTTGACTTGCGCCATTCCCTTTCGGCCCTCCAGCACTCCCTTTTCTGTGCCCTGTTTATCTGTTTATCTTTAACCATTTTAACCTTCATCAGGGCAATGGTGTCCAGAACATTCAAAACTCTTGAAGTCACAGAGTTCAACAAATCATCAAGATTAGAACATGAGGCATTTTCAAAGTGTAACATTTCCATGAACAGTGCACCTGTGTTATCATTTATGTGTCTCCTTCAAACAACTGCAGGACCAGCCGCTGGTTTGGGAATAACAGACAGGTCCAAGAAGACACAGAAATGATCAGACAGAGCAACATCCACCACATTGACATTTGAAATATTTACTCCTTTTGTGATGAGCAGGTCCAGAGTGTGTCCTCTGTTGTGGCTCGCTGACATGCTGAGTCAGACCAAAGGTTTCAAGGACAAAGGTTTCATCTTTGCCAAGGTGACCAAGGTTAATTGTTATTATGGGCAAAAGCTCATTCCACACACTGTCAGTAGATGGCACCAACTGTCTGCTGACAGTAGGCGTGTTTATACATTGTTATTTGTCAGTGCTATGATTTTTGGTATGTTTTTATTCGTCTTTGTCATAACTTTTGTCTCTGTCAGGACTCTACCTGTCTTTATCGGGACATTTGGACATTTGTCTCTTTCAAGACTCTACCTGTCTTTATCAGGACATTTGGACATTTGTCTCTTTCAAGACTCTACCTGTCTTTATCAAGACTTCTGTCTCTGTCAGGACTCTACCTGTTTTTGTCAGGATTTTTGTGAATCGTCCTTTTACAGAAATACCATTGAGATTCAAACAGGAGGGATTTTAATTTAGTGACTTGAGAGCAGGTGAGTTAGCATGCTAACAATGCATTTCCTAAAATAAAAGGGTTTATAATTAGATATAGACAGAACTCAAGAGCGGCTTATAAGTCACATTTTATTAAAATATGTGTAAACAAGCAGGTGCAGGACATTTAAAAAGTGAATCTTAACAAAGCTACATTTTACAGTGGTCCCTCGTTTATCGTGGGGTCACGTTCTAAAAATAACCCGCAATAGGCAAAATCCATGAAGTAGTCACCCTTATTTTTAACAATTATTCTATATGTTTTTGGCTGTAAAACCCCTCACCACACACATCACACAGGCATTAACATTTTCTCACATTTTTCTCTACAGTTCAACAGCCAATCAGGATGCACAACACAATGCACGCTCATACACTGTTATGTCTTTCTTTACCTTAAATCTGTATTTGTTATGGATGTTTTTGACCTAAGCTTCGTAATAGCGTCTGTTGTCATGTCTGTGTGTATTTCTTGTGCGTCTAGTGACCTCCAGCCCCTTTGATGAGACTAAACTGGTATGATTGTTTTGATGGTATAAACACACTGTATGTATTTACATTTGAGCTGAGGGCGAGACGACTCTATTAGGGACAATTGATTCAGTAAACCAGACTTTTTGATTCAAGACAACTTGTTGATTTTATATTTTTAAGGATTTTACTATTTTGAAATTCCACAATACTGTAAAAAAGCATGCAAAACTACACCAAGAAAATCTGTGAAACAGCGAGACCGTGAAAGGTGAACCGCAATATAGCGAGAGAACATCGTATACACATACTCCTTAAGTTCTAACTGAAATGTCAGACTCATTTGGAAGATGAAAGCAGAGCTGTGATTGGCTCAGAAGCTGTGCTCGGTGGTGACCTCAGGGGTGATGTCATGCATGGAAACGAGGTGTGGACTTCCTGTGGACGGAGTCAAGACAAGCAATTAGCCCAAACTGGGGTTGTGTTCAGATGCCCTCCCACAGCCCCTCTCTGCTCCACACTGCCCCCCAGTGACCTGAAACCTGTGTTTGTGTAATACCTCTTTTACCCAGCAGGGGGAAAACATTTGAGCTTTTATTTAGAATGATTTATGTTTGAATTTGTCCTGCAACTGAGGCTTGAGTGCTCAGTAGAGTCTGTTTTCACCTACCCCCTATCCCCGCCCCCTGCTCTGTACTTACAAATTCAAAAATGTAGCCTGTGTGTTAGCCTGTGTGTTAGCCTATGTATTAGCCTGTGTGTCAGTCTGTGTGTTAGCCTGTGTATTAGCCTGTATCTTAGCCTGTGTATTAGCCTGCGTGTTAGCCTGTGTGTTAGCCTGTCTGTTAGCCTGTGTGTTAGCCCGTGTGTTAGCCCGTGTATTAGCCTGTGTGCTGTGAGTGAAACAAAAAACGAGCCTGATAACAGCAGTTACAGAGAGAGGGGCCATGATTTTTACGTAGAAAGTGAATTGGAGTCAGAGTTAGTGGAGCCGAGGCTCATGCTCACATCCTGTTCATTTGCTTATAACAATGAGTGAAACGTAAAATACAGATATAAATATGTTCTAGTGTCATGTGTCTTTAGGATGAGGCGCTGGGCCCAGTGTGTCTGTCTAACGCGCAATAATCCCGTGGTGACAAATGTGTTTCTATTCCCTGATAAATGTAGATGATGTGAGCAGAACACAGGCTCCTCCCCTCAGTGGAGATCCAAAAACTGCACCAAAAAGGCTGTTGTCCCAGCGCTTGGAGGACCTGGAGGACCTGGTGTGGGTTCATTCTTTAGTTTAGGTCAGAACATCTCAGACTGTGGGGTTACCTGTGCGACGCTGCTCCCTGTAGATCAGCACCAGCAGCACAGTGCACACGGCGTACGGACTGGACACCAGCAGAGGGCGCACTAGCCACAGCATCCACAGAGAGGGAGAGGAGGGAGGAGGAGAGGAGGGAGGAGGAGGAGAGGAGGGAGGAGGAGAGGAGGGAGGAGGAGGAGAGGAGGGAGGACCTGAAGTGAGAGAAAATGTAAAGTAAGATTACAGTATTTTTTCTAAAACTGTCCCAAAGAGAAGGTTCAACATTTGTGGAGCAGAAGTTTGGACTAAGCTTGGCCTTTGAGAGTATCTGGGTGGGCTTAGTGTTTATTTATTTGGGTTCGGGGGATTTGAGGGTTTGTGTGCTTTTTTTGTTTTTTTGGGTTGGGAGGTCCAGGTTTGTTCTTCTTTCTTTTGCACAAAGGTTGCGGCCCTAAAGACGAGACTTTAGATGGAGAGAATTAATGTTCTCTCTGGCTTGAATTCCCCTCAAAAGCACCAAAGCATTATACTGTCACTTTCCCGGTCCTTGTCTTGCCTTCTACCCTGTTCTTTCCCTCCCCCTCCTGACTGAGCCAGAGCTGGGCTGAGCCTTGGCTCCTCCCGCGCGCACCTACAGCTCATCAGCGCAATCAACGCCACCTGCCGTGGATAGGAGGAGCCAGGACCAGACACTCGGTGCCAGATCGTCCGCGTGTCAACGTGACTACCTAGCTTGTTCTAGTTATTTTTGTATTTACTTGCTGTTACCTTGCTCATTGGATTTTTGTATGCTGCTCTTCAGATCCCATTTCCTGGTTCCCCCCGGCTCCTGTGCTCCCAGCTTCGTTCCAGTCCTGGTATTGTCTTGTCTCCTCTTGTTCCCGGCATCCTACGTCTCTGGACCCTGCTACGCACCCTGCTCTCCGTCTTGGCTCTGTTTGCCCTATCTCAGCACTCCCCGTTCCCGGACCCCAGCTCACACTCTGCTCCCCGCCCCGGCGCTGTCTGCCCTGTCAGCCCCGTTTTGCCGCCCGCACCCAGCCTCCTGCTCCCTGCCAGATCAACCCGCACTATTGTACTTTTATTCACTAATTGTAAATAAACACTGTAAACCTTTCCAGAGTACTGCACTATTTGGTCCCATTTACCTGGCTTTACTACATATACATTTTTTACACAGGAAAAATATTCACTTCGAATTTATGTAAGAAACTCATTAACAACAATGAACAACTGGCAAATATTTCTGCCATAGCCACCAGTGGAGGAACCATCACCTCAGATCCTGAAAAAAGTAACAGATTTCTACAGTAAATTATATACATCTGAAGTAACACACAATACAAAAGCATGTAGTGATTTCTTAAGCTCTGTTAATTTACCTAAAATGCCACCTGAATCTGCCAGTGCTTTAGAAACACCTGCAACTTTGGAGGGATTAAGTAAAGCCATTCATTCTATGAATAAAGTTAAATCACTGGGGATGGATGGAATGTCACCAGAGCTGTATGTTTCCTTCTGGACTCAGCTTGGCCTGTTACTTCTAGACATGATTAACTATTCTATAATCAAAGGGTCTTTCAATGACAGCACCAATGTGGTGATTATTTCTCTTTTACTCAAAAAAGGGCAAGCCACCGACTGACTGCTCCTCCTACCGGCCGCTCAGCCTCTGAACACAGAGCTCAAAGCTTTTGCAAAAATTCAACAGACTAGAACAGACTTCTCTAGCTTAGCTTCCCCCTTTTCCCTTCAAACGTAACAATCAGCTCATGTCGGTACAGTCCTCGTTTCACTGTGGATAATGACACACTCTTACAGCTTCAGCAGCATCTTCACAAAGTTCTGGGCTTTTGTTCTTGTGTTGATCTTTTGGTTCATCTCTGGGACAGAACCCGTCTCCTTCCTGAGGCTCTGATGGTTGGACATCCCCATGGTCTTTATACTTGTGTATAATTGTTTGAACAGATGAACGTGGCACCTTCAGGCATCTGGAAATTGCACCAAGGATGAACCAGACTTGTGCAAGTCCATAATTCTCTTCCTGATATCTTGGCTGATTTCTTTTGACTTTTCCATGATGTTACACAAAGAGGCAGAGTGTTTCAGGTGTGCGTCAAATACATCCACAGGTGTGTCTCTAATGAACTCAGATGGTGTCAATAAACCAATGAGAAGCTTCCAAAGACATGACATCATCATCTGGTTTTCACAAATTGTTTAAAGTCATAGTAATGTTACTGTATGTAAACTTCTGACTTTGAAGAAAGTGATGAAAAAGTGTCTAAAAAGTCCTCTCATTATTCTGGCATTTAGCAAATAGAAATGTCCTAAAACAGGAAAAGTTTAGTCTGATGTCATGTCTGACAGTGAGAAGAAAAGTATATGTGTCTTTTTATACAGTGTATGCACTTCTTTTTTCAAGTGTGCGTTTAATTTATGTTCTAATGGAAGACAGGGAGTTTTCTTCTAATCTGCTCGAAATAAATGAATGAATGAATGAAATTACATCATCAAATCCTAAACGTTGAAGGCTATGCTAAGTAATAAAGTTTCTTAGTTGCATCACATATACATATATCAAAATATTGAATGCATATTAGTTTGAAAAAAGCTTAGATGCATTATATAATTCATATATCATATCAAAACATAATTCATAAATCCATATTATCATGTAACCACCATTTTTATACTGAATGCATATATTCTTTGAATGCTGTATCCTTTTGAAGGTTGTTTAACACTCACTAACTATTCACTCATTATAACAGTCTCTCTTTAAAGGCAACATTGTGTGATATGAATTATGGGAAACTGTTGGGTTTGTGTAGACACTCCTTTACAGAGATAAGGCTGCCGGAGTAGACTCAAGGCCGAAAAACAGACCGGTGCAGCCCGGAGAGGTGAACGAGGCCGGAAGGAGGGATCAAGGCGTCTACCTTCTCAACAATATTTGCATATTCATGTTGCATGTTACATTTTTGTCTTTGGGGCCAGGGAAAGACAGACAGAGCCTGCTGCACATTTGAGGGATAGATCATTTGGCCCCGGGTGCTGTATTAGATTGTAACTGTCAGGGGAATAAACTTTTGAGATTTGAACTGATCGAATCCAGTCGTCATTTGATAGAACACGCCTAACAACGTGAACATGACCCATTTGAATTTAAACTGTAGTAGGTCTAAAGTCTGACATTATGAACCACTCAATGCTTTGGTTATAATAAGAAGGTCCCGTCCAGTAGAGGGCGCCGTGACACCTCTGACTCCACCCCCCTCCTCACCGATGACTGAGTGTGCTCAGATAATTATGTGTGTGTGTTTGTGTGTGTGTGTGGCCCCTCCCACCAGCCTGAGCGGCTCTGAACAGACAAGAGTAAAAGTGAGGCCCCGCACCATTACCTGTGTAGTGAGGCCCCGCCCCTTTACCTGAGCAGAGGCCCCACCCCTTTACCTCAGCAGTGAAGCCCCGCCCCTTTACCTGAGCAGTCAGTCCCCGCCCCTTTACCTGAGCAGTGAGGCCCCGCCCCTTTACCTGAGCAGGTGAGGTTGACAGCGGCTCCAGAGGAGCAGGTCTCTGAGCCGGAGCGGGGACAGTCCATCAGAGCAGACTCATGGCCCTCACACTGGAACTTCTGCTTCAGAGGAGAGAGCGCCCCCTGGAGGAGAGAAGGAGCCCCACAGCCCAGCTCCCTGCACAGCACCTCTGCCCCCTGCTGGTCCAAGGCCCCTTCACAGACCCAGGTCCAGGACTGGTCCCAGATCTGCACTGATCCTGAGCACAGACTGGGCCCCGAGACCAGACGCACCGAGTCTGTGGACACACATGTGTGACATCATCACTCTGAGCCAATAGGACACACACAGGGCTGTGACATCATCACTCTGACCTGGTGTAGTCGTCCTGTGTGTGTGTGATTAGAGAGACGAGAAAAAAACATCTGAGAAACATAAAAATGTGAGATCAGACTTTTACCTGAACACTTCACCTCCATACCCGAGGAAGAGGAGGATGACTCATCGACACATTCTCTCACTGCAGACTTCTTCACACAGTCAGAATAGACCCGCCACACTGGACTATGTGGAAAATCACGTCTCTCTTCTCGATAAACAGCAGAGCCACAGTCCAGGTCTCTGCACACAGCAGCTGCGTGCTCCAGGTCCCAGGGTCGTAAGGGCTCCACCCGTCTCCACTCTCCTCTGTGTCTCAGCTCCACAGTCCCAGCACAGCGACTGGCCCCTCCTTCCAGCCTGAGCGGCTCTGAACAGACAAGAGACAGAGTGAGCCCCGCCCCTTTACTGGAGCAGTTAGGCCACACCCCTTTACCTGAGCAATAAAGCCCCACTCAGCCCAGAGATGTCATGATGCCTGCACTTTCTGTATCCCTGTGTGCTCTCCCCCTCCCCTACCTGTCTGATTCCGGAGCTAGGCGGAGTTCCCAACTCCTCCCGCGCGCACCTGGAGCGGATCAGCGCAATCACCTCCACCTGCTGCCACTCGGTGCCAGATCATCCGCGTGTTTAACGTGAATGTTCCAGCTCAGTTTTGTATTTTGTTGCCTGCCTGCTTGTCTCTTACCGGATTTTGCTACCTCCCCAGATTCCTGCTCTCCTGCTCGTTCCTGCTCCTGACTCTGCGCTCCAGCTCCGGTACAGTCCACCCTTTGCCTTCGCCTCCTGTCCTGTCTTGGTCTCCGACTTGCTTCCCGTCTCCTGCCCTGGCTCCCACTCTCTGGATTACTCCTGCTCGGTCCTTCCTGGTCCCGTTCCTGGTCCTGTCGTACTCCGGCCCTGGCTGTCTCTGTGCCCGCTCTGGACTACCCCTGCTCAGCTTGCCCTGGTCTCGTCCCGATCCTGTCCTCGTTCCGGTCCAGGCTCTCCTGTTCCTGCTCTGCACTACGCCCGTCTGGTCCTGCCTCCCGCTCCCTGCTCCCCGTGTGTGATTAATGAACTATTGACTATTATTTCTGCACAAACTGTAAATAAACACTGTAAATCTGCTCCGAGTCTGCACTCCTTGGTCCGCACCCGCACCTGCCATTATGACAAGAGTAAAACAAAAATGGACAAACCGGGCAAAACTTTTAGAGCAGAGATGTCCAAAGTGGGGTCCGCGGGCTGAACTTGGCCCTCATGCAGCTCTAATTTGGCCCACAAGCAGACTCTGAGACTTTATGAATAATATGTTTTGATTCAGTTTGGACTGAAAAGACTGTGAGGAGATGAATGAGAACAGTCCTGTCTATTTCCTCAAGTCAATGTCATTTCTTTATAGAAGAACATTTTTCTGTTCAAACTGTCATCAGGTTTGACCCTCCACCCACTAATGTGTATTCACTTTGACCCACTGTGGAAAATACTTTGGACACCCCTGGAGGGAGGAGCTAACTACACCAAAACAGTTAGGTCCTCCCTTCAGACACATATAAGGAAGTGTCCACCAGTGACCTGTCCAGAACTGAAGACACACTCTGACCAGACTGAGGGATTACACAGACACTATGTCAGAGCGGTTATCCTGTGTGCTCCCTCTCACCAGGAGGTTGTGGGTTAGACTCCTGATCTGAGTGGAGTGTACATGTTCTCCCTGTGTTACTGTGGCAGAGTGGTTATCCTGGTGTGTGTCTTTACCTGAGCTGTTGTCTTCTGCCATGAGCCCTGCACACACAAAAGTCATGTCACAAAATGGTGTTTGTTGGTCACATGACACAGAGCTTCACACAAAATGGCGGCTGTTGTGCTCCTTAAAGCCACAGGCTGGTTTCATGAGTGTGATGGAAACAGGAAGCTCACTATGGCCTGTCTGATCAAGCTGTGTTTGAGTTTAGAAACACTTTAATATTAATCAAATGTACATTTATTTTGACAAGTGCTGAGACAGAGTTTCAGACACACATGAGCCACTTCCTGTCAGACTGAAGTAGTTGCAGTGTGGGGCCAAAAGAACACTTTGACAAATAAACAATGGTGGAAGAAGTACTCCATCTTGTTACTTAAGTAAAAGTTCAGTCACCAGAGCAAACAAATACTCATGTAAAAGTAGAAGTATCACATGAAGAAAAGAGAGCCAGCTAATGCAGCACTTGTCAGAGTGACACTACTGAAAGGTCATGCTATTGTTGATTTGAGTTTCCTAAAGTCATGTGTAAAGTTAAGTGCCATGTATCACCCGTAAACATTCAAAGATTCTTTAAGAGAAGTCACTACAGCCTAAAAGGAGCACACTCATTCAGACAGATTCAGAACCAAACTTATGGAACAAAGCCTGACCCCTGACCCCAAACACCAGGATCCACAACAATAATGAGATTTAAACATTGATGAAACCAGCTCATTAAGTTTGAAAAGCAGAAAAGGCCAGATATCTGCTTGCAAAGAATGAGTGTGATGGAAATGAAATGCTTTGAAATGTTATTGTGTCAGTCCGTGCTAAAGTTTAGTGTAGAAAAGGGGCAGATCACATCAGACGGCTCTTTCTGCTCCGTTTCTTTTGTGCCTCGTACGTTTCACTTTATGACACTGTCCATGTCTTTTTATATTTTAGGAAATAAGTAAATCAAAGACAAACAAGTCTCACTTACCCAAAGTGTAGAAGAACCAGACCAGGACCAGTGCTCCGAGGGCCATAACGGGACCAAACCAGGACTGAACTAGGTCTAAACAGGTCTAAACCAGGACTAAACCAGGACTAAACAAGGACTAAACCAGGTCTAAACAGCACTGAACAGAACTAAACCAGGACTAAACAGGTCTAAACCAGGACTAAACCAGGACTAAACCAGGACTAAACCAGGATTAAACCAGGACTAAACCAGGACTGAACCGGACTAGACCAGCTCTGAGACGTGTTTGAGAGTTTCCTGTTTTTAACATTTACTTATCAGTTCATTTGTGGTTTTCTTGCTCAAACTAAACTCGCCATAATCAGATTTTTTTTTTTTACTCAAATATGTGTTTGAATGTTCATATTTTAAAACAGACACTAAACTAAACGAGTGAGGAGCGATGTCCAGTGTGTCTATGGACAGATGACCCCTACGGTCAATCTCTCCGTTTGGACCATTTCATTTTCTCATTGACTTATTATTATTGTCACTGCTCTATGTTTCTCTTCTCTATTCAAGGCAAGTTCTTTGTTCTGTCACTGGGTAACTCACAATAGCAGTAAAACAAATTCTGAAGTTGATGTGATGAAAGGTCCTTTATTACACAAAATGGATCTATGATGTAAGTCATAATGTTCCCTCCTCAAAAACACACCTGGAGTTGTGTTTTGTTTCATTCACACATGTTTGAGTAACTCTGTATTATTAGTCTGTAACATCTCCAAAGCTCAAAATGCTCTGTTCCACCTTGTGATGTCATCAAGTGGTAGTTTTCAAGTGAACAGCTCCTTTTACCTTTAGTAGAGATTTGCAGTTCCAAAGCTGAAGTTATCCAAATGACTCTAGTGAAGGTGTGTTTTTTAAAAACACAGTGGAGCACTTCCTGGATTACTACATGACATCACAAGGTGGAATAGAGTGTTTTCTTTTTGAGAAAACAACATTATAACATAGATCAGATGATAGAGTAATATGAGCCCTTTAATCTACTCGATCTAGAGCATCCGAGCTGAAAGCAAAGTGCTGATCTGTGCAGAAGTCGTCCTCACAACAAACGTGTAGAAGAAAAGACCAGAGAAAACAAGACATGACCAAGGAGCGATAAACCAACAAGAGGAAAAGTGTAAAGGTCCAAATCATAATCAGATGTAGGAGAGTGAGGAGAGTAGGACAGGTGATAGGATGGAGCCAGCGAGGAAGAGGAGGTTTTCCCCCGTGTGGGAACACTTTGACCTGATATCTCCTAACAAGGTCAGCTAAATCTAACATCATTACAGACGCATTAGGTTTGCTTATCAACAACTATGTTTCATGGTTTCTTATTTTATTCAAAGATGAGGTATTTATTGTGTTCCAAGGAGTTGAGGTACAATAACAACCCCTCCTCCATGCTAAGGGCTTGCATGAGAATAAGGAGGAAACTAGAGCTTCAACTAGCCAAGGTAAGTCATAACAATATTACAAATACACTATCACAGTTTTTCCATGTTTACTTTTGTTTATTGTGCAAATAAAGACGAGTAACACTGTATTTATTGTCTTTTAACCAACCACCAGAAACAGGAGCTGGATGAAGCCCTTGTCTCCATGATACTGAAGGACACAGGTTTCAGTTTTGTGGAAGATGTTGGATTCAGGGCATTTGTGTCCAAACTGGATGATGTTCTCCCTACAAGGCAGGTGTGTATGGGAGCATGCATCAAACAAATGAGTACTTAACTGTATGTCTCACACTTCAGACAAATTGAGGCCATGGTGGAGGCCAAGTACGAGTCAGCAAAGGAGAAGGCTAAGGCTAAAGTTGAAAAGGTGGCTGTTGTTAGCCTGACTTCTGACATGTGGACATCCATCAACATAGATGCCTACCTGGCTGTAACCTGCCATTTTGTGGGTGAGAAAATGGGGCTCAGCTCAGTGCTATTGGGAGTGCAGGCCTTGTCCCAGTCACACACTGCTGAAAATAGAGCTTGTGTGAAAGGCTCCCTGGTGGAGGAATGTGGAATCACTAATAAGGTGACATGTACGGTCACTGATGGAGCTCACAATATGGTTGTGTGTGTGAGAGCTGAAGCTTCGGCACCATATTTGCGTCGCACACAAACTAAATCTGATCGTGAAGAAGGCACTTGACCAGAACCCTGTGCTCTCTGGCATCCGGGCCAAAGCGAGGAAGTGGGTTAGTTCCTTTAGAAGCAGCACCACTGCTGAGGTGCGGTCATTCCCTTTATTCCAGTTTCTAATAACACTAATACTTTGTGTTCCTGCTGCAGTGATTTAATGGCCGACTTATGTGTATCTTTAAAGGTGAAGCTCACACAAGTGCAGCTCCATCTGGGGATGGCAAAAATGAAGCTAATGCAAGAAGTGGAGACCAGATGGAACAGCACATATCTGATGCTGCAACGTTTGGTGGAGCTAAGGGAGCCAGTAGGAGCAGCGTTAGTTTATGATGCCACTGTAGAGCTGTCGGCCGAGGAAAATGTGTCTGTCTCCAAAGTTGTCCCCCTAATGAAAATGCAGGAGCAAAACCTTCAGGAGGAAATGGTAAAGCCGACACCTGCAGTGTCATTGGAAAATCCTCCGGAGTCCTGGGAGAGGAGAAAACCACTCTGTCCAAATTTATACAAACTTGCACTTGCCTTTTTGTGCACACCGGCATCTTCTGTGCGACCGGAGGGTCGTGTCAAAAAAAGGAAATGGTTTAAAACCAAAACTGTTGAGAAACTCTTGTTTCTGAATAAAAATGAATAAAATTTCCCCTGTCCTGTACATCATTGTCCAAGTTACACAGACATAATCTGTGCCCTTTGCCTTTTCATTAGTCTTGTGTAATTTGCAGTGTTTTTAGTGAACGGTGGTTTAAGAATCTTTAACTTACCTCCTGTCTCCTTGTGTCCAGGTATTAAAGAGGTCCCTGGGGAAACGAGCTCCCTTAAAAAGACCAAGGCGATGAAGGTGTATGAAGAGAGGCACGTTGGGCATTTTAAAGGGTTCATGGGTTTTAAATACATTTGGGGTTTGTTTTTAGGATTTATGTGTAATATATGTATAAAGTTAATTTGGTTTATGGGTTTATTTGGCTTTATGGAGGTTTAAGAGTTTTAAAGAGCTAATGTTTTCTTTAAACATTCCTATTCATTAACAATAGTGTTGTCCAGTCAGTGGGACAGTATAAAAGGCGCCTGATACCAACACACCATGTTCTGCTGCTGGAGGAGACGCTGCTCCTCAAACCTCCATTGCTCAATGCATGGTGCACTTTGATCATTGATGGAAAAAGAAATAAAACTTGTAGAATACACCTGTACTGCTGTCTTCTGTCCCACATCCTACCGGTAAAGACCAGCCTACATTACACTGGTTTCATGTTGAAACTGTGGTTTTCTTGGCTGGATTTTTGAAAAAGTAGATTTGTGATGTCTTCTGGTTCTTCTGGGGATGTTGTTGATGTAAATGTCATTGACGTCATTGTTGTTGTTGACGTAAATGTTGTTGATGTAAATGTTGCTGATGTTGTTGTTGATGTAAATGTTGTTGTCATTGATGTCGTTGTTAATATAATTTATTGTTATTGTTGACTTGGGGCTATATAACATTTTAGAGCACATGTCTGCAGTTGAAATCAGTTTGAAATCTAACATGTTTTGAAGCTTGTGCAGCTCAGAGCTGCTGTTCTGAGCATCAAACCACAAACCCCCATTTTATCAAAGTGAAGGAAACTCACTATCAGCCAGAATCACTCTCATATTTCACACTATTTTATTTGACTTTTGTACTGTATTTTTCATTAATTTTCTAAGTTTCATCCATTTTACTTTGTTTTACTAGATAAGTTAGACTCATGTAGGTCAGACTCATGTAGGACAGACTCATGTAGGTCAGACTCATGTAGGGCAGGCTCATTTAGGACAGACTCATGTAGGACAGACTCATGTAGGACAGACTCATGTAGGTCAGACTCGTGTAGGTCAGACTCATGTAGGTCAGACTCATGTAGGACAGGCTCATGTAGGACAGGCTCATGTAGGTCAGACTCATGTAGGACAGACTCATTTAGGACAGGCTCATGTAGGACAGACTAATGTAGGACAGTCTTGTGTAGGACAGATTCGTGTAGGACAGACTCATGTAGGTCAGACTCATGTAGGACAGACTCATGTAGGACAGTCTCGTGTAGGACAGATTCGTGTAGGACAGACTCATGTAGAACAGACTCATGTAGGTCAGACTCATGTAGGACAGACTCATGTAGGACAGATTCTGTAGGACAGACTCAAGTAGGACAGACTCATGTAGGACAGATTCGTGTAGGACAGACTTGTGTAGGACAGACTCATGTAGGACAGACTCACGTAGGACAGACACATGTAGGTAAGACTCATGTAGGACAGTCTCATGTAGGACATACTCGTGTAGGACAGATTCGTGTAGGACAGATTCGTGTAGGACAGACTCATGTAGGACAGACACATGTAGGACAGACACATGTAGGACAGACTTGTGTAGGACACACTTGTGTAGGACAGACTCATGTAGGGCAGGCTCATGTAGGGCAGACTCATGTAGGACAGGCTCATATAGGACAGAGTCATGTAGGACAGTGGGAGCCTTTAAGTGGGGCCCTCCTATTGGGCTCTGGGGCCAACTCTTTGCTCAGGAGTCACTTGTCGGGCTCCCAGCCCTTGCCTCTGCTGAGGGGGGGGACTTGTGTGCCCTGACGTTACACCCATTGTGCTTCTTCATTGGTGATTGGTGGTGGTTGGAGCTGTGAGTGTTTTGGTCTGGGGTTGTAGCCTCTGCCTTGGGGTTAGAGGTCATCCACATCTGGCCTTTCTTTCCCTCATATCATGCTCCAACATTCCATGTGCTGCACCTCTTTAACTGCACGGTTCAGGACCAAGGACCAAAACCAGGACCAGGACTGAAACCAGGACCAGAACAAGGACTTTGTAATATCCCATAGCGGTAAATACCTCCTCTTTAATACCCCATAGAAGTAAAATCCCCCCGGGGGCCTACGGGAGGGCATCTGTGTTTATTTGATTTAATCACTGCCCAACTCTAGCATTAAATACCCCCTTTAATACCCCATAGAAGTAAATACCTCCTCTTTAATACACCATAGGAGTAAATATATCCTCTTAAATACAGCATAGAAGTAAATAACTCCAGGGTCCTACGGGAGGGCATCTGTGTTTATTTGAGCCCTGAGCTGCTCTCTGCTGCCCTCTGCTGGTCGTTTAAACCGTTTCTGAAGAAAACCAGTGGAGAAAATCCTGCAGAGGTTGAGTTTATTTAAACAGTACAAAGTGTAAACGTGAGGACTGCAGACAGGAGCAATAAAACACACAGACACAGAAAACAGTGACACTGCGGACGCCATTACAGGGACTTTATGAACGGAACTTTACTGTAATCAAAAACACAGATTTAGAAACATCAGAGTTTTGTGAATCATTTAGAGAAATACCACAGAGTTTCAAACAGGAGGGACTTTTATTCAGCTACTCGAGAGCAGGCGAGTTAGCATGCTAACAGTGCACTTCCTGATTAAAATTAGATATAGACAGAACTCAAGAGCAGCTTTGAAGTCACATTTTATTAAAATATGTGGAAACAAGCAGGTGCAAGACATTTAAAAAGTACCAAATAAAGTGAATCTTAACACTATATTTTATTCACATATTTCTTAAGTTTTAATTAAAATGTCAGACTCATTTAAAGATGAAAGCAGAGCTGTGATTGGCTCAGAAGCTGTGCTCGGTGGTGACCTCAGCGGCGATGTCATCATACTCCTCCTCCTGCTGGCCCGTCTCCATGGAAACGACATGTGCACTTCCTGTGGGCGGAGTCAAGACAAATAATTAGCCCAAACTGGGGTTGTGTTCAGATGCCCTCCCACAGCCCCTCTCTGCTCCACACTGCCCCCCAGTGACCTGAAACCTGTGTCTGTGTAATACCTCTTTTATCCAGCAGGGGGAAAACATTTGAGCTTTTATTTAGAGCGATTCATGTTTGAGTTTGTCCTGCAACTGAGGCTTGAGTGCTCAGATAGTCTGTTTTCACCTACCCCCTATCCCCGCCCCCTGCTCTGTACTTACAAATTCAAAATGTATTAGCCTGTGTGTTAGCCTGTGTGTTAGCCTGTGTGTTAGCCTGTGCGCTAGCCTGTGCGCTAGCCCGTACGTTAGCCCGTGCGTTAGCCCGTGTATTAGCCTGTGCGTTAGCCTGTGTGTTAGCCTGTGCGCTAGCCTGTGCGCTAGCCCGTACGTTAGCCCGTGTATTAGCCTGTGTGTTAGCCTGTGTGTTAGCCTGTGCGTTGGCCTTTTCGTTAGCCTGTGCGTTAGCCTGTGTGTTAGCCTGTGTTAGCCTGTGTAATAGCCTGTATGTTAGCCTGTGCGTTAGCCTGTGCGTTAGCCTGTGCGTTAGCCTGTGCGTTAGCCTCTGCGTTAGCCTCTGCATTAGCCTTTGTGCTGTGAGTGAAACATTTTAAGGTCAGAATGACGAGCCTGACAGCAGCAGTCACAGACAGAGGGGTCGTGCTTTTTACACAGAAAGTGAATTAGAGCCAGAGTCAGTGGAGCTGAAACAGACTCATGCTCACTTCCTGTCTGTCGCGCGGCGGCTCGCGGGTTAGTCCACTTGCACATACAGATAGATGCTGGTTTCTGACGGCTGCTCTAGTGTAAAATGGAGGTTAGAGCATCATAACAGTAATGATGAGTGAAATGTAAAATAAAGATGTAAATATGTTGTAGTGTCATGTGTCTTTAAGATGAGGCGCTGGGCCCAATGTGTCTGTCTAACAAAGTTTAACATCCAGGGAGGAGAATTACATATATAAGTACAATATATTTCACTCAACCAGACCCGCTTTGCCTCCACTCCAGATTCTTGCACATTTTCACTAAATTCACACTTTTATCTGTCCAGTTTTTCAGGCAGACGCCACGACTGTGAACCAATAATACGCCTGTGATTTTGAGCGTGACCAATCAGAGCGCAGCACCACACGGCTGTTCAAAAACACACAAACACAGAGGCTGGAGATCGACTTCATGCAGATAACAATGCCATGATCTTTAGGCAAATGTAACAGCTGCTTTTGGTTGGTTTCCTTCTTTCGTGGCACTTTTGGTTTTGTTTATTGTGTTATCTGTGGTAGAGACACAATATGAGTCTCAAAACACATAGTAATCATGAAATGTGCTGAAGCAACTGCTCACTTTTGGACCACGCCTCACAGAGCTCACCTTCGCTCATGGTTTGGAGCGAGACAAAAGCTGAAGAGCAGGTGGGCGGGGCTTGAGTCAGCACGAGAATATTTCCAGATGTGCTATTGGCTGATAGTAGAGGATACGTCACACTCTGGGGGAGCTGTTCACTGTTTATGCCTCAAAAGTGTCAGAGAAAAGTTGCCAAAAAATGTGCAAGAATCACAATAGTGTTTTAGTATTTTAACAGACAAATGTGTTTCTATTCCCTGATAAATGTAGATGATGTGAGCAGAACACAGGCTCCTCCCCTCAGTGGAGATCCAAAAACTGCACCAAAAAGGCTGTTGTCCCAGCGCTTGGAGGACCTGGAGGACCTGGTGTGGGTTCATTCTTTAGTTTAGGTCAGAACATCTCAGACTGTGGGGTTACCTGTGCGACGCTGCTCCCTGTAGATCAGCACCAGCAGCACAGTGCACACGGCGTACGGACTGGACACCAGCAGAGGGCGCACTAGCCACAGCATCCACATGGAGGGAGAGGAGGGAGGAGGAGGAGAGGGAGGAGGAAGAGAAGAGGGAGGACCTGCAGTGAGAGAAAACGTCCAGTGAGATTTCAGTGTTTTTTATAAAACTGGCCCTAAGTTCCTCGTCTTCTCTGTCAGTTTAAATAAGCAAAAGTCAAATGATTTTTTCCCAATATCTTCATAAAGTGGAGCCATTATTCAAGCTCAAAGACGTGATCGTGCTCAGATGAAACGACTTTAAACCATAAGATTAATGTGACAGTTTGAGGAGCCAAACTCAAACTAATAATGAGAAGGATCAACATTTGTGGAGCAGAAGTTTGGACATTTATTTAAAAATATTAAGTCTCCCATAGAGTTACATAGAGTTTTATAGAGTAGAGTTTATGTGTGTATTTTGTGTATGTCAGTGTGTGTGTGTTTGTGTGTGTACGTGTATGTATGTGAGTATGTGTGTGTTTGTATGTGTGTGTTTGTATGTGTGTGTTTGTGATGAGAGACACTAGAAAAAAACATCTGAGAAACATAAAAATGTGAAATCAGACTTTTACCTGAACATTTCACCTCCACACCCAAGGAGGATGAGGACTCTGAACCATAGACACATTCTCTCATTGCAGTCATCTTCACACAGTCAGATGAGACCCACCACACTGGACTCCATAGAAAATCCTCTCTCTCTTCTCCATGAACAGCAGAGCCACAGTCCAGGTCTCTGCACACAGCAGCTGTGTCCTCCAGGAACCAGAGTCCAGAGAGTCCATCGGGCCTCATCCGTCTCCACTCTCCTCTGTGTCTCACCTCCACAGTCCCAGCACAGCGACTGGCCCCTCCCACCAGCCTGAGCGGCTCTGAACAGACAAGAGACAGAGTGAGCCCCGCCCCTTTACCTGAGCAGTGAAGCCCCGCCCCTTTACCTGAGCAGTGAGGCCCCGCCCCTTTACCTGAGCAGTGAGGCCCCGCCCCTTTACCTGAGCAGGTGAGGTTGACAGCGGCTCCAGAGGAGCAGGTCTCTGCGCCGGAGCGGGGACAGTCCATCAGAGCAGACTCATGGCCCTCACAGTGGAACGTCTGCTTCAGAGGAGAGAGCGCCCCCTGGAGGAGAGAAGGAGCCCCACAGCCCAGCTCCCTGCACAGCACCTCTGCCCCCTGCTGGTCCAAGGCCCCTTCACAGACCCAGGTCCAGGACTGGTCCCAGATCTGCACTGATCCTGAGCACAGACTGGGCCCCGAGACCAGACGCACCGAGTCTGTGGACACACATGTGTGACATCATCACTCTGAGCCAATAGGACGCACACATGTGTGACATCATCACTCTGAGCCAATAGGACGCACACATGTGTGACATCATCACTCTGAGCCAATAGGACACACACAGGGCTGTGAAATCACCGCTCTGAGCTGGCATAATCCTCCTGGTATAGTCCTGGTTCAGACCTGGTTTAGTCCTGGTTTAGTCCTGGTTCAGTCCTGGTTTAGTCCTGGTAAAGTCCTGGTTCAGTCCTGGTTCAGTCCTGTTTCAGTCCTGGTAAAGTCCTGGTTCAGTCCTGGTTTAGTATTGTTTTAGTCCCGGTTCAGTCATGGCTTAGTCCTGGTTTAGTCCTGGTTCAGTCCTGGTTTAGTCCAGGTTTAGTCCTGGTTCACTTCTGGTTTAGTCCTGGTTCAGTCCTGGTTCAGTTCTGGTTCAGTCCTGGTTCAGTCCTGGTTCAGTCCTTGTTCAGTCCTGGTTCAGTCCCGGTTTAGTCCTGTTTTAGTCCTGCTTTAGGTCGTATTCACACTAGCACTGGTTAGTACGCTTTAATCGAACTCTAGTTCTTTTGGCCAAAGTCTGGTTCGTTTGGTCAGGTGTGAATGCGCAATCGAACTCTGATACGGTCCAAAAAAGCGAACTCTGGTCCGCCAAAAAACCTAGGTCTCGGTCCGGTTGAAGTGAACTCTGGTACGGTTCGAATGCATATGTGAACGCCAAGTGGACCACAGGCCGCTCCAAAGACAGGAAGCGGATTACATGCAGAGCATTCTGGGTAAATGAAACCAAAACAAACACGGGTGCAAAGCTAGCGGAGAAATGGCTCGTGGTCAGACGTGGAGTGAAGAGGAGGTAAAAGCCCTCATAGAAATATGGTCTGACAAAAATATATGTCAGTTACTTGTGACCACGCACAAAAACAACCAGGTTTATAAATTAATAAGTGAAAAAATGAAAGCAGTAGGATTCCCCCGCACTGTAGCGCAGTGTCGGACAAAAGTAATTTTGTTTACATTTTCCTGCGGAAAAGAAGTTGCGTTGTATTGACCAATAGACGAGCGGCGTTTCTTCTTCATGGTTTGTTGTCTCGTTTCCTTCCATGGTTTTTGGTACAGCGCCACCACATGTGAAGGATTAGACAAGCTTCTCAAAAGGTTTGGTTCGTTTGACAAAAAGCAGTGTGAAAGCAAACCGCTCCAGTTGAAAATGTTAACAATGTTTCAATTTTGGTCCCGAATCGAACCGAGTCTACTGGACTATTAGGTGTGAAAAAGACCCAAGTGTAGACTGTGCAAAGAGGCCCCTGATGGTGGGTATGGTGTACAGAAACATCTGTGCCAAGTACAGACTAGAGACCCCAAGATCAAGGTGGGAAACACCTCAAAAGGTAGTGGAGAATGAGCCAAGATCCTGTGGCATTTCCAGATACAGACTGACAGAATGGAGAAGGGTCCAACCGGACAGTCAGTTGTCTATATCTTGTCATACCAATGTGCAAAAGTAGATTGGTCCTCCATTGTTGCCGTACTTCCATGTTTTACTTCTCAGGTTATTTCATGGTAGTGACACGTTAAATCATGACACTGCTCATATTTATTTAAGACAGTGACAATTGTACACCGCAGTAGATGGTGTATTTAATAATTTGTCTTACCTTTACATTATAGCGTACATGTATTTAATCATGTTAAAAACAGAGTTAAAGGGACAATATGCAACTTTTCTGATGGACCGTCTGCCACCTGCTTGTCTCCATGGAGATGTTCTTGCTTTGCCTGGAATGTTCCACAGTATAGCATTAAACTTTCTATCTTGCATTTTCATCAGTTACAGATATTTCCTCATTATATGATCCAGAAACATCAACAAACACTGCACTGGGACTGTCGCTCTGAACAAACCTACAATGTTTTACAAGTCTGAGGTCAGAGCTCTGAAACCTGAGGTCAAAGGTCAGAGGTCTGAGGCCTGAGGTCAGAGGCCTGAAGTTAGATGTCAGAGCCCTGAGGTCAGAGATCTGAGGTCTAAGGCTTGAGGTCAGGGGTCTGAGGTCAGAGGCCTGAAGTCAGAGGCCTGAGGTCAGAGGCCTGAAGTTAGATGTCAGAGCCCTGAGGTCAGAGATCTGAGGTCTAAGGCTTAAGGTCAGGGGTCTGAGGTCAGAGGCCTGAGGCCTGAAGTCTGAGGCCTGAGGTCAGAGGCCTTCACTGCTCTGATGCTCAGGAGAAAAGCAGACTACAGAGAGTTTCAGACAATCGTTTATTCAAAAATATTACATCTGTACAAGTTTAGACCAGAACAAGTCCTGTTAACTCCAGTTTCCCGTTTAGTCCTGGTTCAGTCCCTTTTTAGTCCTAGTTTAGTCCCGATTTAGTCCTGATTTAGTCCTCATTTAGTCCTGGTTCAGTGTCAGTTTAGTCCTGGTTTAGTCCAGGTTTTGTCCATTTTCAGTCCAGTAGTTGTCACTCTCACTATGAGGAACATTTTGTCACATAAATAAAATAAAAAAATATTTTTTCTCTGTAAAAACACAAACAATTTTTACAGAGAAAATGAGCTTTGTCCTGAACATTCGACCGTCTCTGACATCAGTAAGGTTTTAATTAAAGTAAAGTAATCCCTGTATTTTCTTCTATGGAGTATTAAAGAGGGGGTATTTACTTCTATGGGGTATTAAAGATGAGGTATTTACTTCTCAGGAGTATTAAATTCTTTTACTTCTATTTACTTCTCTGGAGTATTAAAGAGGGGGTATTTACTTTTAACAGTAACACAATACATTTAGATCATCATGTTTCCTCTTATTGTTTTGAAATGCTATATTCGCACAAAACATATTAACATGTTTTACAAGTTTCACTTCTGTTTCTGACGCTCTGAGTCTCTCCTCCCATTGCTCTCTATGTTAAGTCCCTCCCCCTTCAGAGCACTATCACAACACAATCAGCTGCACCCCAGTCATCGAGTCGTACTGCTAACTGTAAGGAGGGTTTGAACAGGGTCCAGGACAGATCCCTAGATTACTCAAACATGCATGGATGACATCTAAAACCCCTAAAGGCATGTTTTTAATGAGAGAACGGTGTCAGAACATGGGACAGAGCTCAAAGAATACCCCCTCTTAGTCCTGGTCTAGACGTGGTTTAGTCCTGATTTAGTCCTGGTTCAGTTCTGGTTCAGTCTTGGTTTAGTCCTGGTTTAGTTCTGGTTCAGTCCTGGTTTAGTCACAGTTTAGTCTGTTAGAACACAGGGGAAAGCTAAACGAATACCCCCTCTTAGTCCTGGTCTAGACCTGGTTTAGTCTTGGTTTAGTCCTGTTCAGTCCTGGTTTAGACCTGGTTTGGTCCTGGTTTTGACCTGGTTTAGACCTGGTTTATTCCTGGTTCAGTTCTGGTTCAGTCCTGGTTTAGTTCTGGTTCAGTCTTAGTTTAGTCCTGGTTTAGTCCTGGTTTAGTCCTGGTTTAGTCCTGGTTCAGTCCTGGTTTAGTCCTGGTTTAGTCCTGGTTTAGTTCTGGTTTAGTCCTGGTTTAGTTCTGGGTTAGTCCTGGTTTAGTCCTGGTTTAGTTCTGGTTTAGTCCTGGTTTAGTTCTGGTTTAGTCCTGGTTTAGTCCTGGTTTAGTCCTGGTTTAGTCCTGGTTTAGTTCTGGTTTAGTCCTGGTTTAGTCCTGGTTTAGTCCTGGTTTAGTTCTGGTTTAGTTCTGGTTTAGTCCTGGTTTAGTCCTGGTTCAGTCCTGGTTTAGTTCTGGTTTAGACCTGGTTTAGTTCTGGTTTAGTCCTGGTTTAGTCCTGGTTTAGTCCTGGTTCAGTCCTGGTTTAGTCCTGGTTTAGTCCTGGTTTAGTTCTGGTTTAGTCCTGGTTTAGTCCTGGTTTGGTTCTGGTTTAGTCCCGGTTTAGTCCTGGTTTAGTCCTGGTTCAGTCCTGGTTTAGTTCTGGTTTAGTTCTGGTTTAGTCCTGGTTCACTTGTTATTAAACACGTGAGAAGTGAATCTCTCTGTAGTTTTTGTGTTTGTGCCTGTGTATGTGTTTTTTTTTCTTTGTGTGTAAGTGTGTGTATGTGTTCGTATGCGTGTGTTGTCTGTGTGTGTACATGTGTGTATGTGTGTGTATATGTGTATATGTGTGTGGGTGTATTTGTGACTTTGAATATGTGTTTGTCTGTATATGTGTGTTTGTTTATTTGTGTGTATGTGTTTTTGTGTGTGTTTGTATATATGTGTGTGTGTCTGTATATGTGTGTTTGTTTATTTGTGTCTGTATGTGTGTGTTTTTGTGCAAACATGTATAGGTGTGTTGTGTGTGTGTGTATGTATGTGTGAGTGTGTATATGTGTGTGTTGTGTAAGTGTGTTTGTGTAAGTGTATTTGTGTGCATCTGTAAGTGTATGTGTATAAATGTGTGTGTTTGTGTATATGTGTATATATGTGCGTCTGTGCACATGTGTGTATTTTTGTGTGTAATGAGACAATAGAAAAAAAAAAAACATCTGAGAAACATAAAAATGTGAGATCAGAGTTTTACCTGAACACTTCACCTCCATACCCGAGGAAGAGGAGGATGACTCATCGACACATTCTCTCACTGCAGACGTCTTCTTCTTCTTCTCCTTCTTCACACAGTAAGATGAGACTCTCCACACTGGACTCTCCGGAAAATCCTCTCTCTCTTCTCCATAAACAGCAGAGCCACAGTCCAGGTCTCTGCACACAGCAGCTGTGTCCTCCAGGAACCAGTCTTCATAGGGCTCCACCCGTCTCCACTGTCCTCTGAGTCTCACCTCCACAGTCCCAGCACAGCGACTGGCCCCTCCCACCAGCCTGAGCTCTGAACAGACAAGAGACAGAGTGAGCCCCGCCCCTTTACCTGAGCAGTGAAGCCCCGCCCCTTTACCTGAGCAGTGAAGCCCCGCTCAGAGTCAAACAAAAATTCAGTTTTGTCAACTGGACAAAAGTTTTAGAGCAGGGGTGTCCAAAGTGTGGTCCCCGGGCCGAACTTGGCCCTCCAGCGGGTCTACTTTGGTCCAAAGGGGCTCTGAGATTTTAGGAATAATCTGTTTTGATTCAGTTTGTAGTGAAAAGACTGTCAGGAGACGGAAGGAGAACAGTCCTGTCTATTTCCTCATTTTTAAAGTCAGAATAAAAGATAACTGAAGAAGTAATCTGACCAAAATGAAGAAGACGCTGGGATGAGACGCCAAATCTCACTCTGAAATGTTTGTCCCATGACACAATAGAGTTTTTGGATCCCACCTGGACGACTGAGGGATTACACAGACACTGTGGCAGAGTGGTTATCCTGTGTCCTCCCTCTCACCAGGAGGTTGTGGGTTAGACTCCTGATCTGAGTGGAGTGTGCATGTTCTCCCTGTGTTACTGTGGCAGAGTGGTTATCCTGGTGTGTGAGTGTCTTTACCTGAGCTGTTGTCTTCTGCCATGAGCCCTGCACACACAAAAGTCATGTCACAAAATGGCAGTTGTTGGTCACATGACACAGAGCTTCACACAAAATGGCGGCGGTTGGGCTCATTAAAGCAACAGGCTGGTTTCATGAGTGTGATGGAAACAGGAAGCTCACTATGTCCGATCAGGCTGTTTGAGTTTAGAAACACTTTAATAATAATCAAATGTACATTTATTTTGACAAGTGCTGAGACAGAGTCTCAGACACACATGAGCCAGTTCCCTCAGACTGAAGTAGCTTCAGTGTGGGACCAAAAGCAAACGGACAAATAAATATTAACACCATCAAACAGACTGCAGCTAAACCATAAAGTGTATTGAAGCAGTGTGTTCACTACGACAGCTCCATCTGCTCCTTCAGCCTGGTCTGTGTGAATGTGCCCAGGGTTCAGCACAAGGAACACACATCAAATAGGCTCAAGGTCTGACAAAGGTTTAGTCCTGGTTTAGTCCTGTTTTAGTCCTGGTTTAGTCCTGGTTTAGTCCCGTTTTAGTCCCGTTTCAATTCCGCTTTAGTCCCGCTTCAGTCCCATTTTAGTCCCATTTTAGTCCAGGTTTAGTCCCGCTTTATTCCCGTTTTAGTCCTGTTTTAGTCCCGCTTTAATCCTGCTTTATTCCTGGTTTAGTCCTGCTTTAGTCCTGTTTTAGTCCCGTTTTAGACCTGGTTTAGTTCTTCTTTAGTCCTGCTTTAGTCCTGTTTTAGTCCTGTTTTTGTCCTGTTTTAGTCCTTTTTTAGTCCTGTTTTAATCCCGTTTTAATCCTGCTTTAGTCCTGCTTTAGTCCTGTTTTAGTCCTGTTTTAGTCCTGCTTTAGTGCTTTAGTACTGCTTTAGTCCTGCTTTAGTCCTGCTTTAGTCCTGCTTTAGTCCTAGTTTAGTCCTGCTTTAGTCCTGCTTTAGTCTCGTTTTAGTCCCCTTTTAGTCCTATTTTAGTCCTGCTTTAGTCCGGTTTTATTCCTGCTTTAGTCCTGTTTTAGTCCTGTTTTAATCCCGTTTTAATCCTGCTTTAGTCCTGCTTTAGTCCTGTTTTAATCCTGTTTTAGTCCTGCTTTAGTCCTGCTTTAGTCCTGTTTTAGTCCTGCTTTAGTCCTGGTTTAGTCCTGGTTTAGTCCTGTTTTAGTCCTGGTTTAGTCCTGCTTTAGTCCTGGTTTAGTCCTGTTTTAGTCCTGCTTTAGTCCTGGTTTAGTCCTGGTTTAGTCCTGTTTTAGTCCTGGTTTAGTCCTGCTTTAGTCCTGTTTTAGTCCTGCTTTAGTCCTGCTTTAGTCCTGTTTTAGTCCTGCTTTAGTCCTGGTTTAGTCCTGGTTTAGTCCTGTTTTAGTCCTGGTTTAGTCCTGCTTTAGTCCTGGTTTAGTCCTGCTTTAGTCCTGTTTTAGTCCTTGTTTAGTCACGCTTTAGTCCTGTTTTAGTCCTGGTTCAGTCCTGTTTTAGTTCTGTTTTAGTCCTGTTTTAGTCCTGCTTTAGTCCTTGTTTAGTGCTGCTTTAGTCCTGTTTTAGTCCTGGTTTAGTCCTGCTTTAGTCCTGTTTTAGTCCTGTTTTAGTATTGCTTTAGTCCTGTTTTAGTCCTGTTTTAGTCCTGCTTTAGTCCTGTTTTAGTCCTGTTTTAGTCCTTGTTTAGTCCTGTTTTAGTCCTGATTTAGTCCTGTTTTAATACTTGTTTAGTCCTGTTTTAGTCCTGCTTTAGTCCTGTTTTAGTCCTGTTTTAGTCCTTGTTTAGTCCTGTTTTAGTCCTGATTTAGTCCTGTTTTAGTCCTGTTTTAGTCCTTGTTTAGTCCTGTTTTAGTCTTGGTTTAGTCCTGCTTTAGTCCTGTTTTAGTCCTGTTTTAGTCCTGCTTTAGTCCTGTTTTAGTCCTGTTTTAGTCCTGCTTTAGTCCTGTTTTATTCCTGTTTTAGTCCTTGTTTAGTCCTGTTTTAGTCCTGCTTTAGTCCTGTTTTAGTCCTGTTTTAGTCCTGCTTTAGTCCTGCTTTAGTCCTGTTTTAGTCCTGTTTTAGTCCTGCTTTAGTCCTGTTTTAGTCCTGATTTAGTCGTGTTTTAGTCCTGCTTTAGTCCTGTTTTAGTCCTGTTTTAGTCCTGCTTTAGTCCTGTTTTAGTCCTGTTTTAGTCCTTGTTTACTACTGTTTTAGTCCTGTTTTAGTCCTTGTTTAGTCCTGTTTTAGTCCTGATTTAGTCCTGTTTTAGTCCTGTTTTAATACTTGTTTAGTCCTGTTTTAGTCCTGGTTTAGTCCTGCTTTAGTTCTGCTTTAGTCCTGTTTCAGTCCTGTTTTAGTCCTTGTTTAGTCCTGTTTTAGTCCTGATTTAGTCCTGTTATTGTCCTGCTTTAGTCCTGTTTTAGTCCTGTTTTAGTCCTGCTTTAGTCCTGTTTTAGTCCTGTTTTAGTCCTTGTTTAGTCCTGATTTATTCCTGCTTTAGTCCTGTTTTGTCCTGTTTTAGTCCTGTTTAGTCCTGTTTTAGTCCTGATTTATTCCTGCTTTAGTCCTGTTTTAGTCCTTGTTTAGTCCTATTTTAGTCCTGATTTATTCCTGCTTTTGTCCTGTTTTGTTCTGTTTTAGTTTTAGTCCTGTTTTAGTCCTGTTTTAATCCCGTTTTAATCCTGCTTTAGTCCTGCTTTAGTCCTGCTTTAGTCCTGTTTTAGTCCTGCTTTAGTCCTGTTTTAGTCCTGTTTTAGTCCTGGTTTAGTCCTGCTTTAGTCCTGTTTTAGTCCTTGTTTAGTCACGCTTTAGTCCTGTTTTAGTCCTGGTTCAGTCCTGTTTTAGTTCTGTTTTAGTTCTGTTTTAGTCCTGTTTTAGTCCTGCTTTAGTCCTTGTTTAGTGCTGCTTTAGTCCTGTTTTAGTCCTGGTTTAGTCCTGCTTTAGTCCTGTTTTAGTATTGCTTTAGTCCTGTTTTAGTCCTGCTTTAGTCCTGTTTTAGTCCTTGTTTAGTCCTGTTTTAGTCCTGCTTTAGTCCTGTTTTAGTCCTGATTTAGTCCTGTTTTAGTCCTGTTTTAATACTTGTTTAGTCCTGTTTTAGTCCTGTTTTAGTCCTGCTTTAGTCCTGCTTTAGTCCTGTTTTAGTCCTGTTTTAGTCCTGATTTAGTCCTGTTTTAGTCCTGTTTTAGTACTTGTTTAGTCCTGTTTTAGTCCTGGTTTAGTCCTGCTTTAGTCCTGCTTTAGTCCTGTTTTAGTCCTGCTTTAGTCCTGTTTTAGTCCTGTTTTAGTCCTTGTTTAGTCCTGTTTTAGTCCTGATTTAGTCCTGTTTTTGTCCTGCTTTAGTCCTGTTTTAGTCCTGTTTTAGTCCTGCTTTAGTCCTGTTTTAGTCCTTGTTTAGTCCTGCTTTAGTCCTGTTTTAGTCCTTGTTTAGTCACGCTTTAGTCCTGTTTTAGTCCTGGTTCAGTCCTGCTTTAGTCCTGTTTTAGTCCTGTTTTAGTCCTGATTTAGTCCTGTTTTTGTCCTGCTTTAGTCCTGCTTTAGTCCTGTTTTAGTCCTGCTTTAGTCCTGTTTTAGTCCTGTTTTAGTCCTTGTTTTGTCCTGTTTTGTCCTGACTTTTTCCTGCTTTAGTCCTGTTTTGTCCTGTTTCAGTCCTGCTTTAGTCCTGTTTTAGTCCTGTTTTAGTCCTGATTTATTCCTGCTTTAGTCCTGTTTTAGTCCTTGTTTAGTCCTATTTTAGTCCTGATTTATTCCTGCTTTAGTCCTGTTTTGTCCTGTTTTAGTCCTGTTTTAGTCCTTGTTTAGTCCTGTTTTAGTCCTGATTTATTCCTGCTTTAGTCCCGTTTTAGTCCCGTTTTACTTCCACTTTAATCCTGCGTTATTCCTGGTTTAGTCCTGTTTTAGTCCTGTTTTAGTCCTTGTTTAGTCCTGTTTTAGTCCTGTTTTAGTCCTGCTTTAGTCCTGTTTCAGTCCTGGTTCAGTCCTGTTTTAGTCCTGTTTTAGTCCTGTTTTAGTCCTGCTTTAGTCCTTGTTTAGTGCTGCTTTAGTCCTGTTTTAGTCTTGGTTTAGTCCTGCTTTAGTCCTGTTTTAGTCCTGTTTTAGTCCTTGTTCAGTCCTGCTTTAGTCCTGCTTTAGTCCTGTTTTAGTCCTGGTTCAGTCCTGTTTTAGTCCTGGTTCAGTCCTGTTTTAGTCCTGTTTTAGTCCTGTTTTAGTCCTGCTTTAGTCCTTGTTTAGTGCTGCTTTAGTCCTGTTTTAGTCCTGATTTAGTCCTGTTTTAGTCCTGTTTTAATACTTGTTTAGTCCTGTTTTAGTCCTGTTTTAGTCCTGCTTTAGTCCTGCTTTAGTCCTGTTTTAGTCCTGTTTTAGTCCTGATTTAGTCCTGTTTTAGTCCTGTTTTAGTACTTGTTTAGTCCTGTTTTAGTCCTGGTTTAGTCCTGCTTTAGTCCTGCTTTAGTCCTGTTTTAGTCCTGCTTTAGTCCTGTTTTAGTCCTGTTTTAGTCCTTGTTTAGTCCTGTTTTAGTCCTGATTTAGTCCTGTTTTTGTCCTGCTTTAGTCCTGTTTTAGTCCTGTTTTAGTCCTGCTTTAGTCCTGTTTTAGTCCTTGTTTAGTCCTGCTTTAGTCCTGTTTTAGTCCTTGTTTAGTCACGCTTTAGTCCTGTTTTAGTCCTGGTTCAGTCCTGCTTTAGTCCTGTTTTAGTCCTGTTTTAGTCCTGATTTAGTCCTGTTTTTGTCCTGCTTTAGTCCTGCTTTAGTCCTGTTTTAGTCCTGCTTTAGTCCTGTTTTAGTCCTGTTTTAGTCCTTGTTTTGTCCTGTTTTGTCCTGACTTTTTCCTGCTTTAGTCCTGTTTTGTCCTGTTTCAGTCCTGCTTTAGTCCTGTTTTAGTCCTGTTTTAGTCCTGATTTATTCCTGCTTTAGTCCTGTTTTAGTCCTTGTTTAGTCCTATTTTAGTCCTGATTTATTCCTGCTTTAGTCCTGTTTTGTCCTGTTTTAGTCCTGTTTTAGTCCTTGTTTAGTCCTGTTTTAGTCCTGATTTATTCCTGCTTTAGTCCCGTTTTAGTCCCGTTTTACTTCCACTTTAATCCTGCGTTATTCCTGGTTTAGTCCTGTTTTAGTCCTGTTTTAGTCCTTGTTTAGTCCTGTTTTAGTCCTGTTTTAGTCCTGCTTTAGTCCTGTTTCAGTCCTGGTTCAGTCCTGTTTTAGTCCTGTTTTAGTCCTGTTTTAGTCCTGCTTTAGTCCTTGTTTAGTGCTGCTTTAGTCCTGTTTTAGTCTTGGTTTAGTCCTGCTTTAGTCCTGTTTTAGTCCTGTTTTAGTCCTTGTTCAGTCCTGCTTTAGTCCTGCTTTAGTCCTGTTTTAGTCCTGGTTCAGTCCTGTTTTAGTCCTGGTTCAGTCCTGTTTTAGTCCTGTTTTAGTCCTGTTTTAGTCCTGCTTTAGTCCTTGTTTAGTGCTGCTTTAGTCCTGTTTTAGTCTTGGTTTAGTCCTGCTTTAGTCCTGTTTTAGTCCTGTTTTAGTCCTTGTTCAGTCCTGCTTTAGTCCTGCTTTAGTCCTGCTTTAGTCCTGCTTTAGTCCTGTTTTAGTCCTGTTTTAGTCCTGCTTTAGTCCTGTTTTAGTCTTGGTTTAGTCCTGCTTTAGTCCTGTTTTAGTCCTGTTTTAGTCCTGCTTTAGTCCTGTTTTTTATTTTTATTTATTTTATAAAACATGTTCTGGGATCCTAGACACTATTGCTCCTTTTAAGCACAGGTCCACCAAGCCAAGGACCGATCCCTGGTTAAATGACACTACTCGTGCTCTTAGGCAGCGTTGCAGACAGGCAGAACGACGGTGGAAAAAGGACAATTTACATGTTTCTCTGGACATACTGAGGGACAATCTTGCTCATTATCAGAGAGCTGTGAAAGAGGCTAAGTCCCAATATTTGTCTGATATTATATCTAGCAATGGTCATTCTCCCCGAGTGCTGTTCAGTACAATTGATTCTGTAGTGAATCCAGGCACTTTTCCTTTGACTGACGCCTCAGTTTCCACTTGTGAAGATTTTCTTTGCTTTTTTGTTAACAAAGTGGTGTCTGTTCGACAGCTAACTAGCTGCAGCATTAGCTTAGACCTACCTATTGTTGCCACTCAGTCTGCTGTGTTTGACCATTTTGAATCAGTCTCACTTTCATTTCTCACTGATGTAGTCAAACATATGAGCGCAACAAACTGTCCGCTGGACCTTGTACCAACCAAGTTGCTAAAGAAGGTGTTCAGCACTGTTGGGCCTTCCCTCTTGGTTTTAGTCAACATTTGTCTTAGTTCAGGATGTGTCCCAAGTGCTTTTAAACATGCCATAGTTAGGCCTCTTCTTAAAAAACCTAATTTGGATTCTTCAGTTTTATCTAATTTTAGACCTGTTTCTAACTTGTCTTTTATTTCAAAAATTCTTGAAAAAATTGTTTTTATACAATTGCAGTCATTTTTAGACGAAAACTCTATTCTAGAGAAATTCCAGTCCGGGTTCAGGTCACGCCACAGCACGGAGTCTGCATTGCTGAAAGTTCACAATGACATTGCCCTTTCTGTTGATGCCAAATGTCCTGTTGTATTAGTGCTGCTAGATCTAACAGCTGCTTTTGATACAGTGGACCATTCGGTCCTTCTGTCCCGGCTAAACCACCATGTTGGCATTCGCGGTGCAGCACTTGAGTGGTTCACCTCGTACCTGACCAATAGGACCTTCTCAGTACAGATAGGTGAACTATCATCCTCCACTGCTTCTCTGTTTTGTGGAGTACCCCAGGGTTCCATTCTTGGGCCTGTCCTGTTTTCACTCTATATGCTGCCCCTGGGGTCAATTATAGCCAAGTACAAGCTTGCGTTCCACTGCTACGCAGATGATATTCAAATATATTTACCTATAATGTCAAGGAAACATGACGCGCTTGAATCGTTGTTCAAATGTATAGCAGATATCAAGCTGTGGTTAGGACAAAAGTTTCTGCATTTAAATGAAGAAAAAACAGAATATATTTTGTTTGGTGATTCTGCCCCCTTAAATCTTGGCTCACTGACTTCAAGGCTCAGACCAACTGTTAAAAATCTCGGGGTCATTCTTGACAATGCTTTTAAATTTGACAAACAAATTGACAGCGTGGTCAGAGCAAGCTTTTTTCAGCTACGTCTTTTAACAAAAGTTAAGCCATTTTTAAACCGCAATGACCTTGAGAAAATGATTCATGCTTTTATCAGCTCTAGAATAGATTATTGTAATTCACTTTATGTTGGTGTCTCTCAGTCGTCCCTGGGTCGCCTCCAACTTGTGCAAAATGCTGCAGCACGATTTTTAACCAACACATCCAGACGCCAACACATCACCCCAGTCCTTTATTCACTCCATTGGCTTCCTGTTACTTTTAGAGTTGATTTAAAAATTTAACTTTTTGTTAAAGTTCTTAATGGCCTCGCCCCGCCCTACCTGGCTGAGCTGTTGGTGGTCCGAAATTCAAACCGGGCCTTGAGGTCATCGAATCAACTCCTTTTGGAAGTTCCAAAAACTAAATACAAACACTGGGGTGATCTTCTCTGTTGCTGGGCCCAAACTTTGGAACAAACTGCCCCCTGATGTGCGCACCATTACTGACTTTGGTCTTTTTAAATCCAGGCTCAAAACATATTTATTCAGACTGGCTTTCAACACCAAGTAATGTTGTGACACATTATCATTATTTATATTTTGTTGTATTAATGTATTTTATTCTATTTTATTCTCCTATTTTACTGTTTTAGTATGACTTTAACTTGTTTTAATTTGATTTTACTGGGAAGCACTTTGGTCACTTTGAGTGTTGTAAAGTGCTCTACAAATAAATGTTGATTGATTGATTGATTGATTGTTTTAGTCCTGCTTTAGTCCTGTTTTATTCCTGTTTTAGTCCTTGTTTAGTCCTGTTTTAGTCCTGATTTAGTCCTGTTTTAGTCCTGTTTTCGTCCTGTTTTAGTCCTGCTTTAGTCCTGTTTTAGTCCTGTTTTAGTCCTGCTTTAGTCCTGTTTTAGTCCTGTTTTAGTCCTTGTTTAGTCCTGTTTTAGTCCTGATTTAGTCCTGTTTTAGTCCTTGTTTAGTCCTGTTTTAGGCCTGATTTAGTCCTGCTTTAGTCCTGTTTTAGTCCTGCTTTAGTCCTGTTTTAGTCCTGTTTTAGTCCTTGTTTAGTCCTGTTTTGTCCTGACTTATTCCTGCTTTAGTCCTGTTTTAGTCCTGTTTAGTCCTGTTTTAGTCCTGATTTATTCCTGCTTTAGTCCTGTTTTAGTCCTTGTTTAGTCCTATTTTAGTCCTGATTTATTCCTGCTTTAGTCCTGTTTTGTCCTGTTTTAGTTCTGTTTTAGTCCTTGTTTAGTCCTGTTTTAGTCCTGATTTATTCCTGCTTTAGTCCCGTTTTAGTCCCGTTTTACTTCCGCTTTAATCCTGCGTTATTCCTGGTTTAGTCCTGCTTTAGTCCTGTTTTAGTCCTGTTTTAGTCCTTGTTTAGTCCTGTTTTAGTCCTGTTTTAGTCCTGCTTTAGTCCTGTTTTAGTCCTGTTTTAGTTTTAGTCTTGTTTTAGTCCTGTTTTAGTCCTTGTTTAGTCCTGTTTTAGTCCTGCTTTAGTCCTGTTTTAGTCCTGTTTTAGTCCTGGTTCAGTCCTGTTTTAGTCCTGTTTTAGTCTTGTTTTAGTCCTGTTTTAGTCCTGCTTTAGTCCTGCTTTAGTCCTTGTTTAGTCCTGTTTTAGTCCTGCTTTAGTCCTGTTTTAGTCCTGTTTTAGTCCTGCTTTAGTCCTGTTTTAGTCCTGCTTTAGTCCTGTTTTAGTCCTGTTTTAGTCCTGCTTTAGTCCTTGTTTAGTCCTGTTTTAGTCCTGCTTTAGTCCTGTTTTAGTCCTGCTTTAGTCCTGTTTTAGTCCTGCTTTAGTCCTGTTTTAGTCCTTGTTTAGTCCTGTTTTAGTCCTGCTTTAGTCCTGTTTTAGTCCTTGTTTAGTCCTGTTTTAGTCCTTGTTTAGTCCTGTTTTAGTCTTGTTTAGTCCTGTTTTAGTCTTGGTTTAGTCCTGTTTTAGTCCTTGTTTAGTCCTGTTTTAGTCCTTGTTTAGTCCTGTTTTAGTCCTGTTTTAGTCCTGCTTTAGTCCTGTTTTAGTCCTGGTTCAGTCCTGTTTTAGTCCTGTTTTAGTCCTTGTTTAGTCCTGTTTTAGTCCTGTTTTAGTTTTAGTCTTGTTTTAGTCCTGTTTTAGTCCTGCTTTAGTCCTTGTTTAGTCCTGTTTTAGTCCTGCTTTAGTCCTGTTTTAGTCCTGTTTTAGTCCTGTTTTAGTCCTGCTTTAGTCCTGTTTTAGTCCTGGTTCAGTCCTGTTTTAGTCCTGTTTTAGTCCTTGTTTAGTCCTGTTTTAGTCCTGTTTTAGTTTTAGTCCTGTTTTAGTCCTGCTTTAGTCCTGTTTTAGTCCTGGTTCAGTACTGTTTTAGTCCTGTTTTAGTCCTGTTTTAGTCCTTGTTTAGTCCTGTTTTAGTCCTGTTTTAGTTTTAGTCTTGTTTTAGTCCTGTTTTAGTCCTGCTTTAGTCCTGCTTTAGTCCTTGTTTAAGTCCTGCTTTAGTCCTGTTTTAGTCCTGTTTTAGTCCTTGTTTAGTCCTGTTTTAGTCCTGCTTTAGTCCTGTTTTAGTCCTGGTTCAGTCCTGTTTTAGTCCTGTTTTAGTCCTGTTTTAGTTTTAGTCTTGTTTTAGTCCTGTTTTAGTCCTTGTTTAGTCCTGTTTTAGTCCTGCTTTAGTCCTGTTTTAGTCCTGTTTTAGTCCTGGTTCAGTCCTGTTTTAGTCCTGTTTTAGTCTTGTTTTAGTCCTGTTTTAGTCCTGCTTTAGTCCTTGTTTAGTCCTGTTTTAGTCCTGCTTTAGTCCTGTTTTAGTCCTGTTTTAGTCCTGTCTTAGTCCTGCTTTAGTCCTGTTTTAGTCCTGGTTCAGTCCTGTTTTAGTCCTGTTTTAGTTTTAGTCCTGTTTTAGTCCTGTTTTAGTCCTGCTTTAGTCCATGTTTAGTCCTGTTTTAGTCCTGCTTTATTCCTGTTTTAGTCCTGCTTTAGTCCTGCTTTAGTCCTGTTTTAGTCCTTGTTTAGTCCTGTTTTAGTCCTGCTTTAGTCCTGTTTTAGTCCTGCTTTAGTCCTGTTTTAGTCCTTGTTTAGTCCTGTTTTAGTCCTGCTTTAGTCCTGTTTTAGTCCTGCTTTAGTCCTGTTTTAGTCCTTGTTTAGTCCTGTTTTAGTCCTTGTTTAGTCCTTTTTTAGTCCTGTTTAGTCCTGTTTTAGTCTTGGTTTAGTCCTGTTTTAGTCCTTGTTTAGTCCTGTTTTAGTCCTTGTTTAGTCCTGTTTTAGTCCTGTTTTAGTCCTGCTTTAGTCCTGTTTTAGTCCTGGTTCAGTCCTGTTTTAGTCCTGTTTTAGTCCTTGTTTAGTCCTGTTTTAGTTTTAGTCTTGTTTTAGTCCTGTTTTAGTCCTGCTTTAGTCCTGCTTTAGTCCTTGTTTAGTCCTATTTTAGTCCTGCTTTAGTCCTGTTTTAGTCCTGTTTTAGTCCTGTTTTAGTCCTGCTTTAGTCCTGTTTTAGTCCTGCTTTAGTCCTGTTTTAGTCCTGGTTCAGTCCTGTTTTAGTCCTGTTTTAGTCCTTGTTTAGTCCTGTTTTAGTTTTAGTCTTGTTTTAGTCCTGTTTTAGTCCTGTTTTAGTCCTGTTTTAGTCCTGCTTTAGTCCTGTTTTAGTCCTGGTTCAGTCCTGTTTTAGTCCTGTTTTAGTCCTTGTTTAGTCCTGTTTTAGTCCTGTTTTAGTTTTAGTCTTGTTTTAGTCCTGTTTTAGTCCTGCTTTAGTCCTGTTTTAGTCCTGGTTCAGTACTGTTTTAGTCCTGTTTTAGTCCTTGTTTAGTCCTGTTTTAGTCCTGTTTTTGTTTTAGTCTTGTTTTAGTCCTGTTTTAGTCCTGCTTTAGTCCTGCTTTAGTCCTTGTTTAGTCCTGTTTTAGTCCTGCTTTAGTCCTGTTTTAGTCCTTGTTTAGTCCTGTTTTAGCCCTGCTTTAGTCCTGTTTTAGTCCTGGTGCAGTCCTGTTTTAGTCCTGTTTTAGTCCTGTTTTAGTTTTAGTCTTGTTTTAGTCCTGTTTTAGTCCTGCTTTAGTCCTGCTTTAGTCCTTTTTTAGTCCTGTTTTAGTCCTGCTTTAGTCCTGTTTTAGTCCTGCTTTAGTCCTGTTTTAGTCCTGCTTTAGTCCTGTTTTAGTCCTGCTTTAGTCCTTGTTTAGTCCTGTTTTAGTCCTGCTTTAGTCCTGTTTTAGTCCTGTTTTAGTCCTGTTTTAGTCCTGCTTTAGTCCTGTTTTAGTCCTGGTTCAGTCCTGTTTTAGTCCTGTTTTAGTTTTAGTCTTGTTTTAGTCCTGCTTTAGTCCTGCTTTAGTCCTTGTTTAGTCCTGTTTTAGTCCTGCTTTAGTCCTGTTTTAGTCCTGCTTTAGTCCTGTTTTAGTCCTGCTTTAGTCCTGTTTTAGTCCTGCTTTAGTCCTTGTTTAGTCCTGTTTTAGTCCTGCTTTAGTCCTGTTTTAGTCCTGTTTTAGTCCTGCTTTAGTCCTGTTTTAGTCCTTGTTTAGTCCTGTTTTAGTCCTGCTTTAGTCCTGTTTTAGTCCTGCTTTAGTCCTGTTTTAGTCCTTGTTTAGTCCTGTTTTAGTCCTTGTTTAGTCCTGTTTTAGTCCTGTTTAGTCCTGTTTTAGTCTTGGTTTAGTCCTGTTTTAGTCCTTGTTTAGTCCTGTTTTAGTCCTTGTTTAGTCCTGTTTTAGTCCTGTTTTAGTCCTGTTTTAGTCCTGGTTCAGTCCTGTTTTAGTCCTGTTTTAGTCCTTGTTTAGTCCTGTTTTAGTTTTAGTCTTGTTTTAGTCCTGTTTTAGTCCTGCTTTAGTCCTTGTTTAGTCCTGTTTTAGTCCTGCTTTAGTCCTGTTTTAGTCCTGTTTTAGTCCTGCTTTAGTCCTGTTTTAGTCCTTGTTTAGTCCTGTTTTAGTCCTGTTTTAGTCCTGCTTTAGTCCTGTTTTAGTCCTTGTTTAGTCCTGTTTTAGTCCTTGTTTAGTCCTGTTTTAGTCCTGTTTAGTCCTGTTTTAGTCTTGGTTTAGTCCTGTTTTAGTCCTTGTTTAGTCCTGTTTTAGTCCTTGTTTAGTCCTGTTTTAGTCCTGTTTTAGTCCTGCTTTAGTCCTGTTTTAGTCCTGGTTCAGTCCTGTTTTAGTCCTGTTTTAGTCCTTGTTTAGTCCTGTTTTAGTTTTAGTCTTGTTTTAGTCCTGTTTTAGTCCTGCTTTAGTCCTGCTTTAGTCCTTGTTTAGTCCTGTTTTAGTCCTGCTTTAGTCCTGTTTTAGTCCTGTTTTAGTCCTGTTTTAGTCCTGTTTTAGTCCTGTTTTAGTCCTTGTTTAGTCCTGTTTTAGTTTTAGTCTTGTTTTAGTCCTGTTTTAGTCCTGTTTTAGTCCTGTTTTAGTCCTGCTTTAGTCCTGTTTTAGTCCTGGTTCAGTCCTGTTTTAGTCCTGTTTTAGTCCTTGTTTAGTCCTGTTTTAGTCCTGTTTTAGTTTTAGTCTTGTTTTAGTCCTGTTTTAGTCCTGCTTTAGTCCTGTTTTAGTCCTGGTTCAGTACTGTTTTAGTCCTGTTTTAGTCCTTGTTTAGTCCTGTTTTAGTCCTGTTTTTGTTTTAGTCTTGTTTTAGTCCTGTTTTAGTCCTGCTTTAGTCCTGCTTTAGTCCTTGTTTAGTCCTGTTTTAGTCCTGCTTTAGTCCTGTTTTAGTCCTTGTTTAGTCCTGTTTTAGCCCTGCTTTAGTCCTGTTTTAGTCCTGGTGCAGTCCTGTTTTAGTCCTGTTTTAGTCCTGTTTTAGTTTTAGTCTTGTTTTAGTCCTGTTTTAGTCCTGCTTTAGTCCTGCTTTAGTCCTTGTTTAGTCCTGTTTTAGTCCTGCTTTAGTCCTGTTTTAGTCCTGCTTTAGTCCTGTTTTAGTCCTGCTTTAGTCCTGTTTTAGTCCTGCTTTAGTCCTTGTTTAGTCCTGTTTTAGTCCTGCTTTAGTCCTGTTTTAGTCCTGTTTTAGTCCTGTTTTAGTCCTGCTTTAGTCCTGTTTTAGTCCTGGTTCAGTCCTGTTTTAGTCCTGTTTTAGTTTTAGTCTTGTTTTAGTCCTGCTTTAGTCCTGCTTTAGTCCTTGTTTAGTCCTGTTTTAGTCCTGCTTTAGTCCTGTTTTAGTCCTGCTTTAGTCCTGTTTTAGTCCTGCTTTAGTCCTGTTTTAGTCCTGCTTTAGTCCTTGTTTAGTCCTGTTTTAGTCCTGCTTTAGTCCTGTTTTAGTCCTGTTTTAGTCCTGCTTTAGTCCTGTTTTAGTCCTTGTTTAGTCCTGTTTTAGTCCTGCTTTAGTCCTGTTTTAGTCCTGCTTTAGTCCTGTTTTAGTCCTTGTTTAGTCCTGTTTTAGTCCTTGTTTAGTCCTGTTTTAGTCCTGTTTAGTCCTGTTTTAGTCTTGGTTTAGTCCTGTTTTAGTCCTTGTTTAGTCCTGTTTTAGTCCTTGTTTAGTCCTGTTTTAGTCCTGTTTTAGTCCTGCTTTAGTCCTGTTTTAGTCCTGGTTCAGTCCTGTTTTAGTCCTGTTTTAGTCCTTGTTTAGTCCTGTTTTAGTTTTAGTCTTGTTTTAGTCCTGTTTTAGTCCTGCTTTAGTCCTTGTTTAGTCCTGTTTTAGTCCTGCTTTAGTCCTGTTTTAGTCCTGTTTTAGTCCTGCTTTAGTCCTGTTTTAGTCCTTGTTTAGTCCTGTTTTAGTCCTGTTTTAGTCCTGCTTTAGTCCTGTTTTAGTCCTTGTTTAGTCCTGTTTTAGTCCTTGTTTAGTCCTGTTTTAGTCCTGTTTAGTCCTGTTTTAGTCTTGGTTTAGTCCTGTTTTAGTCCTTGTTTAGTCCTGTTTTAGTCCTTGTTTAGTCCTGTTTTAGTCCTGTTTTAGTCCTGCTTTAGTCCTGTTTTAGTCCTGGTTCAGTCCTGTTTTAGTCCTGTTTTAGTCCTTGTTTAGTCCTGTTTTAGTTTTAGTCTTGTTTTAGTCCTGTTTTAGTCCTGCTTTAGTCCTGCTTTAGTCCTTGTTTAGTCCTGTTTTAGTCCTGCTTTAGTCCTGTTTTAGTCCTGTTTTAGTCCTGTTTTAGTCCTGTTTTAGTCCTGCTTTAGTCCTGTTTTAGTCCTGCTTTAGTCCTGTTTTAGTCCTGGTTCAGTCCTGTTTTAGTCCTGTTTTAGTTTTAGTCTTGTTTTAGTCCTGTTTTAGTCCTGTTTTAGTTTTAGTCTTGTTTTAGTCCTGTTTTAGTCCTGCTTTAGTCCTGTTTTAGTCCTTGTTTAGTCCTGTTGTAGTCCTGTTTTAGTCCTGCTTTAGTCCTGTTTTAGTCCTTGTTTAGTCCTGTTGTAGTCCTGTTTTAGTCCTGCTTTAGTCCTGTTTTAGTTCTTCTTTTAGATGAAGATAAACGTTCTTATGTTCAAGGGCAGTGGTCCTCAACCTTTTTATCACTGCGGACCGGCCAACGCTTGAAAATTTTACCGTGGACTGGTCAGACATTGTGCTAATTTGTAACCCCTTAGCATTCCGGGTGATTTTGGTGAAATTGCCTTTGTTCTGACCTCTCCAAATTAAAATAATCACCTTTATTGAACCCTCAGTAATAAATACACTAGTTTGGGGTCTTTGTAAAGGTAACACCTTATAGTTTTACCCACAGGTGTCAGAATCACTGTAAGTTTGTCTGCTTAGCATTTACCGTAAATTTGGGACTATAGAGCGCACCTGAATATAATCCGCACCAGCTAAATTTGAAGAGAAAATCAATTTTGTCCACATATAAGCCACACCTGAATATAAGCCGCAGGTTTTCATATTGTAACATGAGATATTTACACATAAAGACGGTGCACCTACACGCTTTTTTAAACTGTGCCTGAAAATTGGCACCGACACAACATCAACATGGGATGAATATACCTCCAGGTTTAGAAAATAAAACTGCACCAACACGGAAAATCTGCTTTTATTTGCTCTGAAAACTTTTGTCGTCTTTTTACATTGACCAAGTTGGATTCATTGATGCCGAGCTTACGTGCAGTGGCTCTATTTCAGGGGTCGGCAACCCACGGCTCCGGAGCCGTATGCGCCTTTTTAAGCCTTATACTGCGTTTCTGCGTGGCTGAAGTGTATTTTATTTGTGTTAGCTCTTTTTTGTTGTAGTTTAAATTGGAAGATTATTATGATCTTAAAATAAAATTATATTTTCTTATTTTTCGTTGCTCAAAATAAGCATCACACTCGCGGAACAATGTTCAAAACAAACACCGCTCACGTCTCACGTCTCACAGACACAGACACAGCTCACAGTCCTGCGTAAAGAGCCCTGATTTTCAGACGCTGTGCGCACATGGGTCAGGAGCAACTTTCGCCCGTCCCTAATGACACACTAATAAGCTCGTCCGTAGATGTATCATGAAAATCCTGCTGGAAATCGCCACAGAAATCTATTTGATGTAGTAGCAAGTTTATTATCTGCTCTTGTCTCCGCGGTGACGTATCACGTATAACACATCAGACATGTCGCCCTAAAGTAGAGCCACAAGCGAGTGAAAATGAGCCAAAACAAAAGTCTTTGGAGAGCTTTTAACAAAGGGGAAAAGGACAACTGAGGAGCCAGAAGAGGAGACTACGACCTCCAAGAAAAAGGAAGCTAAATTTAACAGACAATGCCTACTTAAAATCTGGGTTTGTCGCTACAGGTGACTCACACACGCAGAGTCCGCTCTGCGTAACATACGGGAAAAGCAAATGAGGCAATGAAACCTTCAAAACTGCTTTGGCACATGGAGAATAAGCACCTGGGATTAAACGATACGCTTTTAGAGGTTTTTTTTTTTAAAGAAACTGCGGAGCAGAGTAGACATAATCACATAATCAGCGCAGAGCTCACACTGATGCAGCGGTTTGGTGAATTGTATTTTTTTATGCACTTAAGTTATTTTTTTCCATATTTATCTGCCACGTGTAGAAGGCTTGTCCGTGAAAATAAAACCTACATTATTCCGTTATATTATTATTATTATACACAGTGTTGTCTTCATTTTAGATGTCAAAAAGTATTTGCGGCTCCCAGTGTTTTATTTTACGTGGAAAGTGGGTCCAAATGGCTCTTTGCGTGTTAAAGGCCGACCTCTGCTCTATTTCCTTCTTTATCTTAAAAACTGCATCTTATCCATTTCATGATGCCCAAAATGATCGTTCAAAATCAAAACTAGTGAATTCTTCAGAGCAGAATCTTTCCCCACGTCTGTCTCACTTTTACGTTTACAGCTAGAGAGCGCCCCCCAGGGGCTGTTATCCAGTAAAATTCCATAAATAAGCCGCACTGTTGTATAGGCCGCAGGGTTCAAAGCGTGGAAAAAAAGTAGCGGCTTATAATTCGAAATTTATGGTATACACTTTGGAACACACATAAAAAAAAATGTTCTCATCCTCGCCAAAAATTTTTTGTGAAAATGAAGGTGTAGAAAGCTGCAGTAAGAGCTGGGGACAAAAATACACCATACCTCAACTGACAAGATTGTTGACCACTTACATTTCAAATTTGAGGTCAATACCTATAAAAATGAGAGTTTTACAATCATTTTATCATGAGTAAGTCCAGGCCTCTCCACACCTATCTGAATGAAGACATTTGGAGAACGTTTGGAAAAAGTGCAATAACTTTTGAATGTTTTAACCCACAGACATAAATGAGGCTCTACTGAAAACTCACACTGAGAGGAATCTGTATCTGCAGCTGCTCTATTACTGTACATTTATATATCATATCAAAACACAATATAAAATGTATATTTGTATATAAAATATAGTCAAAACAAGTGCTATGGGTCAAAATAAATATATATTTACAAACCACACACTGCAAACAACCAACAAACACACACATGCTTCAAAATGTAAACAAACACACTGGAAACTAAGAACACACTGTACATGATTGTACAGTGAGACAGTCATTCTGCAACAGTGGCTCAGTGGTTAGAGCTTTGGTCCTGCATCCCGAAGGGTGGAGGATCGGGTCCTGTTCGGACCAATTTCTGTCATTGTGTCCTTAGTTCTGTCATTGTGTCCTTAGGCTAGACACTTCACCCAAATGGTGTGTGCGTGATGATTGGTGATGGTCGGGGGGCGCAGATTGGCATTAGCTAATGCTAATGATTACACATGATACACATTTGACCCACGATTAATTCAATAGCAGAATAAACCACGTTTACCGATCAATAACAGCATCCAGTCCATCAAATCATAAGGTCCTCTGCTCCTGAGTCCACCATGAGATCTTCACTCGGTTCCACGAATCGCTCCGGGTCCGAGATGCCTCTAGTTTAACTTGTACAAACATCCACAGTGTCCTCGGTCGCGTACTTCCTTTGTTTTGTCCATTTCGTCATGTTTAAAACGCAAAACTGCTGCGTAAATTTACGCAACATGCTTTATATCCAGCCTCGTCTTTTTACGCGCGCAGCAAACTCCGTCTGTTTACAGTAAACCACTGCATGTCACGCATCAGCGTGTTCCGCAGTTCATGGGCTTTAAGAGGAAAACATCACTAAACGTGTGTAATGTAACAGCTTGATTCTACAAGGGCGAGAGTGGGGCGTACTCTTTCAGTCATCTGTAGCACTCACTCACCGCCCAGGGGCCGTCGGAACGCTAAGTGGTTAAGTTGTCGGCGCTCAAGTGACGGAAATGTAACGAAGAGAATCCGGTCATTTTTCAAAATAAAAGATTTTTCAAAATAAACGATTGTTCAGACTCAGATAATAAATACAATGGAAATAATTCACTATTTCTTGGGCGGCCGGTGGCCCGGTACCAATTGATCCATGGCCCGGTGGTTGGGAACCACTGTTCAAGGGGACATTTGTCTTGTGCCGCAGCTTAAACACAGTTTCACTCACACATCACAGTCGGGGACAGTCAGAGCTCATCAAAAAGAAGAAGACAAATACGTGTCCATTTTGTGTCTGCACAGCCATAAAGTGTCACTGCACCAGCCCCATTTCACAAATATCATGAATAAAACCACACAGTCGACACATTCAACTCACAGATCCTGAAGCTCACTGGAGATTAAAGGGACTTAAGCCTCTGTTGGGCACATTTGTTCAAGAGGGAAACAGAAGTGACAAATGAGAGTTTATTTGTGTTACTCTTAAAGTGATGTGCTCCAAACACCTGAAGGAACAGTTTCATATTCACCACACAACAGGTGAGAGGGGTTCTGACAGTTCATCTGAGCACAGAGTTTAGACAAATGTCCTGAACAGAAGGAAACTCTTTCCTGTTAGTCACCTTCATGGCCTTATTTACCAGTTTTTAAGTTTGGTTTTACATTAGACAAAGACCTGAGGCTGTGCCACACTGTGTGTATAAGACTCTCCAAAACAGCTTTAGAAAAACAGATCAGGATTTTGGGCTCAAACAGCCTCAGTCTCCTTAAAAAGTGGAGCCTCTGGGACAGTTTTGAACAAAGAAAATCAGCATGTACATTCCATCTGAACAACTGCAAACCCTTGACCTTCTCTCACTGAGCTTCATGATGAAGTCTCTGCTCCTCAGCGTCAAGGAAAGCCACAGCAGAGGTCAAAGGGTAAAGACCATTTCAACATTTAAATCTAAAAGAAGATGTGACTTATTTTGAGTTGTTCACACGCTCGTCCATCAAAGACTCATATTCACAAATAACACAACAGCACCTGAAGCAGCATCTCACAGAAAACAGTGTTACTTACTTAAAAAGTACAAAGACCAGACCAGGACCAGTGCTCCAAGGGCCATCATCAGGACTGAACCAGGACTGAACCAGGACTAAACCAGGACTGAACCAGGACTGAACCAGGGCTGAACCAGGACTAAACCAGGACTGAACCAGGACTGAACCAGGGCTGAACCACCTGAAGTTGTCGGCGCTCAAGTGACGGAAATGTAACGAAGAGAATCCGGTCATTTTTCAAAATAAAAGATTTTTCAAAATAAACGATTGTTCAGACTCAGATAATAAATACAATGGAAATAATTCACTATTTCTTGGGCGGCCGGTGGCCCGGTACCAATTGATCCATGGCCCGGTGGTTGGGAACCACTGTTCAAGGGGACATTTGTCTTGTGCCGCAGCTTAAACACAGTTTCACTCACACATCACAGTCAGGGACAGTCAGAGCTCATCAAAAAGAAGAAGACAAATACGTGTCCATTTTGTGTCTGCACAGCCATAAAGTGTCACTGCACCAGCCCCATTTCACAAATATCATGAATAAAACCACACAGTCGACACATTCAACTCACAGATCCTGAAGCTCACTGGAGATTAAAGGGACTTAAGCCTCTGTTGAGCACATTTGTTCAAGAGGGAAACAGAAGTGACAAATGAGAGTTTATTTGTGTTACTCTTAAAGTGATGTGCTCCAAACACCTGAAGGAACAGTTTCATATTCACCACACAACAGGTGAGAGGGGTTCTGACAGTTCATCTGAGCACAGAGTTTAGACAAATGTCCTGAACAGAAGGAAACTCTTTCCTGTTAGTCACCTTCATGGCCTTATTTACCAGTTTTTAAGTTTGGTTTTACATTAGACAAAGACCTGAGGCTGTGCCACACTGTGTGTATAAGACTCTCCAAAACAGCTTTAGAAAAACAGATCAGGATTTTGGGCTCAAACAGCCTCAGTCTCCTTAAAAAGTGGAGCCTCTGGGACAGTTTTGAACAAAGAAAATCAGCATGTACATTCCATCTGAACAACTGCAAACCCTTGACCTTCTCTCACTGAGCTTCATGATGAAGTCTCTGCTCCTCAGCGTCAAGGAAAGCCACAGCAGAGGTCAAAGGGTAAAGACCATTTCAACATTTAAATCTAAAAGAAGATGTGACTTATTTTGAGTTGTTCACACGCTCGTCCATCAAAGACTCATATTCACAAATAACACAACAGCACCTGAAGCAGCATCTCACAGAAAACAGTGTTACTTACTTAAAAAGTACAAAGACCAGACCAGGACCAGTGCTCCAAGGGCCATCATCAGGACTGAACCAGGACTGAAACAGGACTAAACCAGGACTGAACCAGGACTGAACCAGGGCTGAACCAGGACTAAACCAGGACTGAACCAGGACTGAACCAGGGCTGAACCAGGACCAAACCAGGACTGAACCAGGACTGAACCAGGACTGAACCAGGCAGTAAAACTTGTGGTGTCCTCATTTGTCTTCATGCCTACATTTCCTGCTCTTTGAATGTGTGGTAATACTTACATCCTGTTTGGTCTTTTTTTGGCCTTTCAGTTTTGCTCTTGTGGTCAGAGGCGTCGCTGCTGTTGCTGCTGATACTAAAAGTTGTGCCAACATCAGTATCATAGTCTATATCTCTCATACAAACACACTAAAGTGGACTGATCCTGAATTGAAAAACACACAGTACAAACCTGGATGAGGGTGTGACTGGTCATGTGGTGTAGGATTGTCTGAGGATCATCCCCCAAAACCTCCTGTAAATGTGCAATAATGTTCAAAAACACAAACTGTGACAAAGATGCAACACTTTAGTAATTAGTTTGTATCTATAACGGGTCGTAGAAGTTCTTAATTCAAATCTGATCAAACTGCAGAATAACTACAAAAGTCCCACTGGTGCAAAGAGATGGAGCTCAGTATAAACACTGAGACCAAAACAGAACTGTTCCCTCTGTCATGGACTTGGAAGAACGTTTGTTTCAGGTGTAAGTGTCAAAGACGAGCAAGAGTCTGAAACATAAACTCAGAAGGTTTAATGAATTTCACACTGGTAAAGTGAACAATGAAGCAACGGACTCTACGGAAAAGAAGAGAGTCCTGAAATGTGCATGTTTACAGTTTATATAGTGTCTCTCAGTGTGTGTGGGTGTGTGTGTGTGTGTGTGTGTGTGTGTGTGTGTGCCCA
Organism: Periophthalmus magnuspinnatus; assembly: GCF_009829125.3. Classification (NCBI taxonomy): domain Eukaryota; kingdom Metazoa; phylum Chordata; class Actinopteri; order Gobiiformes; family Gobiidae; genus Periophthalmus; species Periophthalmus magnuspinnatus. Next base: position 2,424,706 of record NC_047134.1, on the reverse strand, counting down.
AGTATAAAATGTTTATACTTGGGCAGTTCCTGGCTCAGATTTCCCTTATGTCATGATCCGCACGGCCCGCTCCTAGTTTTCCTCCCGTCCTGCTCTTTCCCTCCCTCACCTGCCGGATCTGGGCTCCTGGCTGCTCCTGCACGCACCTGCAGCTCATTAGCGCAATCACCACCACCTGCCATGTATAAGAGGAGCCAGGACCAGACACTCAGTGCGAGATCATCTGCGTATCACACCCTGTTCTGTGCCGGATCATATGTGCATCTACACCCAGCTTGTTGGACCGTCTCAGCTCCAGCGCTCCCGGCTCAGCTCCGACCCTGCTTCCACCCTGCTTCCCAGCCCTGGTACTGTCTTGTTTTATCTCTGCATTCCGTGACCCCGGACCCTGGTTTGCACTCTGCGCCCTGCCCTGGTGCTGCCCGCATCGTCATCTCCGCTACGCTCCACGTTCCGCTCCTGGATCCTGGCCCGCGCCTCACCTCCGGCTCACCACCTGATCTACCCTCGAACTGTACTATTTGTCATTTCTATAATAAATACTGTAAATATTCCCTGAGTCTGCACTCTTTGGTCCGCTATACCCACCGGTTACGACACATTAAATTCCCCAGGATGATTCTGATCTGCTCTGAAATGATGTCCACAAAAGAAGTTAGATACTCCATGTCCAAACCCAGAGGCTGCAGGAAAAGTGAAATCTGTTCCATCAGTTCTCTGCATTTCTTTTGTCAGTTTCAGGTATAATAAACTTCTGACAGCAGCAACTTTGTTCCTCAGCGCAAAACAAACTTGTTAGCTTGTGATTGACACCAAAGTTGGCCAATAAGGTGGGGGCTGTGGGTTACTGGAGCCGCGGACAGTGAATGAGAGCTACAGATGACTGAAAGAGTACGCCCCACTCTCCCCCTCGTAGAATCAAACTGTTACATAACACACGTTTAGTGATGTTTTCCCCTTAAGCCTGGGTCTTGTGCTCCTCAGATGCTGAGTCTCCAGTGTCTCTCTCGGTCAGTCCTGACAGAGCACAGCACTTCACTGATGATGTCATCACTCTGAGTTGTGGGTTCAGGCAGCACGGTGGCTGAGTGGCTCATGTCTCACAGCAAGAAGGTTGGTTCGATCCCCGGGTCACCAGGCCTTTCTGTGTGGAGTTTTTCATGTTTCTCCCCGTGTCTGGATGGGTTTCCTCCGGGTACTCCGGTTTCCCCATCAACCAAAACATGAACGCCCTTCGAGACAACTGTTGTTGTGATTTTGGGCGTTACTAAAATAAATAAATTAAATGAAAATGAAATGAACTCCACTGGAGCAGACAGCACAGTCTGGAGGAGGTTTTCTGATCACAGATTATCACAACAGTGTAACTGGACTAAATCTAAATGTGAGTTTAGTTTCCGTGAGGAAACCAGTGCAGTGTTTTGGTGTGAGTCTGGATCAGGAGAAATGAGCAATGCCGTCAACATCTCAGTCCACAGTAAGTTTGATATAAAGTATAAGTTGTGTTTTAAAGTATTTTATGTATTTGACATGTTTAACTTCACAGGGGACATCATCCTTATGAGCCCAGTGAGTGCAGTGACTGTGTCTCTCAGCTGTAAACTGAACACAGGGACTTTTACTTCAGTTCAATTTTATAAAAATGGAAAAATGATTCAAAATGGGACTGAACCAGAGCTCAACATCACTGCAGTGTCCAGGTCTGACCAAGGCTTTTATAAATGTGAGGGACAACGGAAACTACGGTCAACACCAAAGACTGTCGTATCTCCAGAGAGTTGGATGTCGGTTAAAAGTCAGTGAAACTATTCTTTAAAATATACAAAGATACAAAAATATGAAAGTAAAATGTAATTGATGCCCATAGGTGCACCCAAAGGCGAGCGCTCTGCTCTTGCTGTGATGTGGGTGGTTGGACGTGTGTGTGCAGTGGTTTTACTCACATTACTGCTGCTTCTATGGCGTTTTTTAAAGACTAAAGGTGAGATTTGAGACTATATTAATGTTTATGTGCACTACTGTTTACATTTTATTATTGGTTAGTTTCACTTTTATTCACAAATGTTTTATTTTTATTTACAGACTTGTGCTTTCTGAGGTTGGTCGTTATTTGTTTTTTTGCTAAATATTCATTGAACAGTTTAATCTGATCCATGACGATTTGTGCAGGACCAATCAGAGCTCTGCTGAAGATCATGTGACCAGCAATGACCACACCTCCTCTCCAAATGGTAATGTGTGACCGTATAAGACCAAAGAGGACAATTATGTAAAAAGGGTCGACTATAGAGGAAAGAAAATACAAGAGACTGAAATAGTTATTTTAAATTCATTGCACTGTGTCGTCCAAATGCAACAGTGACTCTAAAATTCCACAGATTCACTGACACATGTCTCCAGGTGTTTTTGATGATCAGATTTCTCTTTCGTTTTAAACACAAACAAAGATCAGACCTAATTATTGAGTTCTGTGATTATTGTAGTTTTCTGATTTTTACTGGTCAAGTAAATGAACACATCTAGTGGCTAAAGTGCAGATCACAAAGAAGTGAAGAAACTTTTACCTTTGGACAACGGTTGAAGGCTGCATCAACTAAAAATATGAATGTGAATCTATAAGAAAAAGTGTTTTTATCTTGTTTATCAGACTTAAAATGTTTATTGTCCCATACACTGAACTTAAATAGATTTTTCAGATATTGTTCTTTTCATTATCGTTTTGTTCTGTGGAGCAGGATAATCTTTAAGGATAAACTGAAGGATAATTATAAAATGGTCTGATAAAAAAGCAAGATCCAGTTTGTGTTTGTGGGTTGGTTTATTCACATTCTGGGTAAAATCGATGCCATCTAGTGGTGCACTGAAGGCATTACCAAGACAGTCACTGCCATTGTCAACATGTACGTTAAAATCTACAACTATTACAGTCCTTTCCCAAGACAACACTAGACTAGATATAAAGTCAGAGAACTCAGTCAAAAACTCTGAACAGGGACCAGGAGGTCGGTGGATAATTATGAATAAAACAACAGTTTGTTTCTTCAGTTTATACAAGTGATTGACAGTAAAAGGCTTTAAATGAGCTAAATGTACCGTTAGTTTTAGGACTAAGTAGTAAAGTGGAGAGTGAAATGACCACAGCACCACCTCGGCCTGTGTTCCTGCTGCTCTGAAAACTCAAGTAACGAGGTGGAGTCGACTCATTTAGTCTAACATGGTCATGTTTCAGGAGACACATTTCAGTTAGAGCTAAAAGATCTAGGTTGTGGTCACCAAGGAACTCATTTATGAAAAGAGATTTGGACAGAAGGGACCTAATGTTTAACAGTCCACATTTCACATGATTATCCATTTCTATATTTTTATGAGGTTTTGTGGCCTGACACCTGGAATAGAGTTCTTATTACATGACTTATTGTTTGTAGAACGAGGCACACACACAGTCTCTGCTCTGAGTCTGAACACTTGGTTATGGAGACTGTGGGTCAGGTTCTGAATTAAAAGTGAAGCACCAGCTGAAGTCGGATGGATGACATCCCTGTGTATGAGCCCGGGCTTCTCTCAGAATGCTCCTTTTGTCGACAAAGACTATGTTGTTCTGAGGGCAACAACAAGACAACCAGCAGTTAAAAGCCCAAAAACAGATGAACATTTCAGAAATGTATATTAAGTAAATGTCAAATGTGTTTTTGAGTTAATTTAAACACTTTTATCTGACTTGATGTAGTCTGTGTTGTAAAGTCTGTGTTGTTTTTATCAGCAACATCATTTGTTTGTTTTTTTGTTTTTTTCTCAGGCCAAAGCTCGTCCAGGTCAGTCTTGTCCTTCGTACATCATAATTCAAGTGTAGAGTTTCTTTTTTATTTATTTATTTTGTTAACAATAGTGAGAATGAAACAGGGGCGGGACAAGACGACCAGCAGCAACTGTACTCATCTCTTCTCCATGGTCAGATGAAAATATTACACCACATTTTAAGATATTTTAAACTAAAGTCTAATCCTTTAATATTTCCTGCATTTTAGGCGACGTTTGTGTGTATGAAACTATCAAAGACAAAAGAAACAGGGATGGTAAATGACTTTATTTCTGTCTTTATTTTTAGATTTAAATGTATGTAAATGTAATGTTTGTTTTACTTTAAGATGAACAGCTTGGGGACTACAGCAATTTACCCCTCAGGTGCATTTAACTTTACTGATTTCTACATTTTAATGCAAGAACTTAAGACATTTTAAAGGTTTAAAATATATAAATAATAATTAATTCAAATAATTCACTTTTTATCCAGGTCTGTCCAAACGACCTGAGCTGAGATGAAAGAGTTTTTCTGGACAACAACTAAAACACACAGTAAAAAACTTCATATGATACAAATGGACCACAGCCTTAAAGCTACACTGTGTAACTTTTCTGGTTGAGTTTCGTCTCTTGCTTGTTTCCGTGGAGATGTTATTACTTTGTTTGGAATGTTCTGATATCAAATGTGTCTATGTTGGATTATTCAGGTCCATGTTTATCTACCTTGAAAAAAAAAGATTCTTTCTGTCATTGGGGTCGCCTCTCCACAGATCTGACTTGTAAATTATCTTGTTTTATGCCATATTATGTAACATTTCAATCTGCAAGTGTTTTTCAGTGGTGTTTTTCCAGTCTCTGCCTTCACCAGACTGAACGTGACAAATGTTGAGATCTTTTAAAAACATGATGATTCATTTTTGTTTGTGCTCCTTTTGTAATGGGATGATAACCTGTATGGACCTAATGTACATATATTTATGTTATCTGATTCCGGGTGATCTGACGTCATTTCCACTGAGTGCATTCTGTTTTGTGAATTGTATATCTAGCGTATCTAGCGTCTCTCTCCTGAAATTGTTAATCCACGAATCCTTACAGTTTTAAAAGCAGTTTCTAACATCTACACTAGTGCCTGAATACTTCGCTAAACCACCGAAGTTTCATTCAGCATCTATTGCTCCGCACTTCGTGGGTTAAGCCCCTCTATCTCTCGGTTCAGCCTGAACTAGCCTAGCCGACTAGCATCATGGCTAAACCTTCCTCCTCTTCTCTCGCTCTTCCCTGCCCTTGTTGCCATATGTGGAGTGATGACCCTGGCTTATTTGCAGTGTTGGGCAAGTTACTTCAAAAATGTAATTAGTTATAGTTACAAGTTACTTCTCCCAAAAAGTAACTGAGTTAGTAACTCAGTTACTTTTTGGGAGAAGTAACTAGTTACTAGGCAAAGTAACTACTCTGCGTTACTTTACTCCACGTTACTTATTATGTAAAATAAGACAAAACCTTTAACCTTCTCTGGCCACGCACTGTGATTCTCTGTCCAGTATTCAAATATGAATCACCTCTGATCTGAGCCTGTTCCTCTTTGGAGAGAACACAGTCACGTTTCTGATCAAAACACAACTCGCACCTAATCTGCTGTGAATGCACGTGTGGACAGGACATCATTTCCCATCATGCATTACGCGTTTGTAGTCCATGCAGGCGGCCGCAGTCGGTGGAGAGCTGCTGCGCTCAAAAACTTCCCGTTACCGGCGCATACGTCAGAGCAAGTCGGTGGCATCTTGGACACAAAACTAACCGGCATGCACCGCGCACCGATCGACGGCGTCGTATCTGCGCCCGCCTCATCTCAAACAAACCTTTTATCTCTGAGACTCTGATGAAGAGCAGAGTGAACTCAATTAAAAGTAACGCGTTACATTTTATTGTCAGTAACGGTAACGGCGTTACGACGCTAGGAAAAGTAATTAGTTACATTACTCCATTACTGAAAAAGTAACGCAGTTAGTAACGCCGTTATAGTTTAACGCCGTTACTCCCAACACTGCTTATTTGATGATGATAGGGACAGCTGTGTTAAGTGTAGTGTAGTGGCAGTCCTGCAGGCCAGGGTCTCAGAGTTAGAAACGCGGATCCGCTCATTGGAGGCTCTGACCCCGAGTTACAGTCAGGTAGCAGCAGTAGGGACCGCGGACCGCAGTAGCTTTAGCGTAACTAGTGAGACTAGCCCCCCAGCGCAACCCGTGCAGCCGGGATCAGACCAGGACAGGTTTGTGACGGTTAGAAGAAAGCGTAGGACAGGCCAGGGACACAGGGCTGAGAATAGGACTGTAGCAGACCAGGGACACAGGGTTGAGAGTAGAGAGCTCCCCGTCCAGAACAGGTTTGCTCCCCTGAACTGGACCCGGGACACTTTAGTCATAGGGAGCTCCATAGTCAGGGACGTGGAACTGCCTGCAGCTTCCACGCGGTGTTACCCTGGAGCCAGACTGGGTGACATCGAGGGGAATCTTAGGCTTTTAAATAAAAGTAAGTATAGGTACCGCCGGATCGTTATACACGCGGGGGGTAACGATACTCGGCGCGGTCAGTCAGAGGTGGTTAAGTTACACATAGCTGCAGTCTGTCAATTGGCTAAGTCGATGTCGGAGTCCGTGTACTTCTCTGGCCCCTCCCAACCTACACCAATTGTGAAATGTTCAGCCGCTTTTCAGCAGTCAACCAGTGGTTGACCAATTGGTGCCTGCAGAATGGTGTCGTCTTCATAGATAATTGGAGGGCATTTGAGGGGAAGCCTAGGCTTATACGTAGAGACGGCATCCATCCCACGCAGGCTGGCCCCGCCCTGTTAGCTCAGAATATGATTGCTAGTCTAGATTGACCAGGTAAGACTAGCACGCAGAATAGCTCAGGGAAGCACAGTGATAGTGACGTTAGGGAGCAGTTTAGACCAGTGAAGCACAGCTCAGTCAGAGAGAACAGCTCCAAACAGACAGAGACTGTGTGTGCCCCACGTGCCCCACGTACAAAAAGCACAAATAAAACACCTCTAAACTCTGACAAGGAAGCTGTCAGATCTCATAACTTAATAAAAATAAATAAATGTGCCGCAAATAAAGAAAATGATAAGTGTGTAAAATGTGGACTGCTAAACATCAGGTCTCTTTCCTCCAAATCTCTTTTAATAAATGAACTAATTGGCGACCTTAATATTGATCTGCTAGCCCTAACTGAAACATGGCTTCGGGAAAATTATTATCTTAGACCAGTGGTTCTTAACCTTGTTGGAGGTACTGAACCCCACCGGTTCCATATGCACATTCACTGAACCCTTCTTTATTGAAAAATAAAATATAATTTTTTTCAAATTCAAGACATATGTATGTTTTACTGGTGCACAAAATAAACTGTGTATTAACATCACTGTGTTCAAAGAATAAAACCAATACAATGCATAAACTCACAACAAATTACATACATACCTTTTAACAAAGACATGACCTTTTTTAATACTACCACACTGAAATGATTTAAATTTTGTATTGTATTATGTATTCCAATAATGAACTTATTGTATTTATGCTTTTTATTATTTTTAACATTTTAACACACACCCATCATCTAATTTCCATCAGGCTACAATAATAATGAATATTTACTGCAAATCAGTGTGACTTCTGCTGTTGCCTTTGAGAGACCAGGTCAGAAATGCAGTGCTTCGCCTTGGCAAGTGCCACTCTCATGTCTTTTTCACAGCAAAGTCTGTTCCTGTTTTTTATGTCGTATGTTTTTATGCCGTTCAAAGTGACAGTATTCAATGACCAATACACACTGAGAGGAATCTGTATCTGCACAGCTGCTCTATTACTGCAGATTGGCATTAACTAATGCTAATGATTACACATAATACACATTTGACCCACAATTAAGTCAATAGCAGAATAAACCACACTTACCGATCAGGAACAGCATCCAGTCCATCAGCACATCAGGTCCTCTGCTCCTCAGTCCATCATGAGATCTTCACTCGGTTCCACGAACCGCTCCGGGTCCGAGATGCCTCTAGTTTAACTTGTACAAACATCCACAGTGTCCTCGGTCGCGTACTTCCTTTGTTTTGTCCGTTTCGTCATGTTTAAAACGCAAAACTGCCGCAAAACAGTGCGTAAAACGCAATTACGCGCGCGTAACTTTACGCGCAAATCTTTGCCCGAGGGCGGGCCGTCGGAACATTAAGGGGTTAAACAGGACTTAGAATCTTCAGCGAGTCTTCACTCCACATCGGCCACATCGGCTAAAACACTGGTAGTGGCCATGAGGAGCCTGTCAATGACGTTGATAAGCTTCACAATCCGTCTGTGAATCACATAATTGTCTGGAGCAGCTCGTCCCCGGTCACACTCACTGACTCACACTGAAAAATAGCGCAGAATGAATTGTTGTGTGCTTATTTTATTTTCAACTCTGGTTCGATTTTTCTGTGCGCGGATACCGTGTCAGCAGTGTGCAATTGAGCACGCGCGCAGCTTAGAGGGAGCAGTGTTCGATAGGCACAGCAAAGGTGCATTTGTCGAATTAGGACACGGACAGAGTCTGGAGACGCTCGCAGTCCGCGAATCATATGAGTCTGGTGCGTGTCTTGACCTCTGCCAATCCCCTGGGACTGACTCACCGAACCCCTAGGGTTCGATCGAACCCAGGTTAAGAACCACTGTCTTAGACTAAACAAATCTACACCATCAAGTCCCATGAACTTTCAGAGTGCCCGGAGCACAGGTCGAGGTGGTGGTGTGGCCGTCATCTCTCATTCCAGTCTAATTCTCAGCCCCAAACCCAATTATACACACCTCTCCTTTGAAAGCCTCACACTTACGTGCCCCAATTGGAAAAACCAAAAAGCTGTTATATTTATAATAATTTATCGACCTCCTGGTCCATATGCCGACTTCCTGACAGAGTTTTCTGATTTCATATTCAAGTTTAGTCTTGAATTGGGAAAGGATTGTTATAGTTGGAGATTTCAACATACATGTTGATAACGGCAGTGATTGCCTCAGTAATGCTTTTGGTGCACTCCTGGATGGGATCGGTTTCACCCAGAGTGTGAATAAGCCGACTCACTGTCACAATCACACTCTAGATCTCGTTCTAACCTACGGTATTGAGATTAATGATCTCATTGTCCTTCCTCAAAACCCTATACTCTCTGACCATTACTTAATTACCTTTCATCCATCCATCCATTGTTAGGCGTGTTCTATCAAAATGACGACTGGATTCGATCAGTTCAAATCTTAAAAGTTTATTCCCCTGACAGTTACAATCTAATACAGGACCCGGGGTCATATGATCTATCCCTCGTGTGTGCAGCAGGCTCTGTCTGCTTTTCCCTGGCCCCGTAACATAAAAATATAATATGAAACATGAATATGCAAATATTATGTTGAGTAGGTTGTCGCCCAGGTTCCTCCCTCCGGCCTCACTCATCTCTCCGGGCTGCACCAGTCTATTTTTCCGGCCTTGAGTCTCATCCGACCACCCTGTAAAGGAGCGTCTACAGACCCCAATAGCCTTCCCCAATTCATATCACACAATATTGCTTTTAGCATAGTTTCAGTATTATCACAAGATGCTCCACTCTAGTATAAACATCGTGGCTGTCAGGCGACATGATTCACCTCCTACAATGTTGCCTTAACTCGGTTAAAGGAGTTTCTGCAAGGGACCAACTGTCTCCCATAATTCACGTTTTACCTTTAACCTAATTTCAGTGTTAGTAGATGGTATTCAACTTTTAGTATGGTGCTTGTTAGACAACCTCCAAAAAGATACAACATTCAAAGAATATATAAATTCAGTATAAAAATGGTGATTACATAATAATATTCAAAACTTATATGATTTCAGTATCAAAAGATATATATGTATATGTGATGGCCCTAAGAAACTTTATTCAATCAATATGCATTCCATATTTTTGATATATGTGTTTGTAATGCAACTTAAAAGCTTTATTACTTGACATACCCTTCACCATCCATTTTCTTCCGCTTATCCAGGGCCGGGTCACGGAGGCAGCAGTCTAAGCAGGGACTCCCAAACTTCCCTCACCCCAGACACGTCCTCCAGCTCCTCCGGTGGGATCCCAAGGCGTTCCCAGGCCAGCCGAGAGACATAGTCCCTCCAGTGTGTCCTGGGTCTTCCCCGGGGCCTTCTCCCGGTGGGACATGCCCAGAACACCTCCCTAGGGAGGCGTCCAGGAGGCATCCTGAGCAGATGCCCGAGCCACCTCAGCTGGTTCCTCTCAACGTGTAGGAGCAGCGGCTCTACTCCGAGCTCCTCCCGTGTGACTGAGCTCCTCACCCTATCCCTAAGGGAGCGCCCGGCCACTCTGCAGAGGAAACCCATTTCGGCCGCTTGTAACCTTGTCCTTTCGGTCATTACCCAGAGCTCATGACCATAGGTGAGGGTAGGAACGTAGATTGACCGGTAAATCGAGAGCTTCGCCTTCCGGCTCAGCTCCTTCTTCACCACAACGGACTGATACAGCGACCGCATCACTGCAGACGCTGCACCGATCCGCCTGTCAATCTCACGCTCCATCCTTCCCTCACTCGTGAACAAGACCCCGAGATACTTGAACTCCTCCACTTGGGGCAGAGACTCTCCACTCACCCGGAGAGAGCAAACCACCTTTTTCCGGTCGAGAACCATGGCCTCGGATTTGGAGGAGCTGAATCTCATCCCAGCCGCTTCACACTCGGCTGCAAACCGCCCCAGTGCCTGCTGCAGGTCCTGGCTCGATGAAGCCATCAGGACAACATTATCCGCAAACAGCACAGATGAAATCCTGTGGTTCCCAAACCAGACCCCCTCCAGCCCCTGGCTGCGCCTAGAAATTCTGTCCATAAATATAATGAACAGAACCGGTGACAAAGGGTAGCCCTGGCGGAGTCCAACATGCACCGGGAACAGGTCTGACTTACTGCCGGCAATGAACACAGCTCCTGCTCCGGTCATACAGGGACCGGACAGCCCTTAGCAAAGGGCCCCGGACCACATACTCCCGGAGCACCCCCCAAAGGACACCACGAGGGACACGGTCGAATGCCTTCTCCAAATCCACAAAACACATGTGGACTGGTTGGGCATACTCCCGTGAACCCTCAAGGACCCGATGGAGAGTATAAAGCTGGTCCAGTGTTCCACGACCTCCGACCTAGAGTGTCCTGGTGCCATGTGCACCGATGGACACCCTTGTGCTCGAACATGGTGTTTGTTATGGACAAACTGTGATTAGCACAGAAGTCCAATAACAAAACACCGCTCGGGTTCAGATCAGTGAGGCCGTTCTTCCCAATCACGCCCCTCCAAGTGTCACTGTCATTACCCACATGGGCGTTGAAGTCCCCCAGGAGAACAACGGAGTCCCCGGTTGGTGCACTGTCTAGTACCCCTCCCAGGGACTCCAAGAAGGCCGGGTACTCTGCACTGCTGTTTGGCCCGTAGGCCGACACAACAGTGAGAGCCCTGTCCCCAACCCGGAGCAGCAGGGACGCGACCCTCTCATTCACCGGAGTGAACCTCAACATGAAGCGGCTGAGCTGTGGGGCAATGAGCAAGCCCACACCAGCTCGCCATCTCTCCCCGCGGGCAACGCCAGAGAAATGGAGAGTCCAGCCCCTCTCAAGTGTGCGTGGAGGTGAGGCCGACTATATCTAGTCGGTAACGCTCAACCTCCCACACAAGCTCCGGCTCCTTCCCCCCCAGCGAGGTGACATTCCATGTCCCCAGAGCCAGTCTCCATGTCCAGAGATCCGGTCGTCGAGGCCCCCGCCTTCGACTGCCGCCCAGATCCTCAGGCACCGGCCCCTTACGGATCCTCTTGCGGGTGGTGGGTCCATATGAGGACAGCCCCACGTCACTCCTTCGGGCTGAGCCCGGCCGGGCCCCACGGGGCCACCAGGCACTCGCTGTTGAGCACCCACCCCAGGCCTGGCTCCAGGGTGGGGCCCCAGTAACGCCAGTCCGGGTGATGTAAACGGCCTTGTTTTTATACTCATCATAAGGGGCTTCTGAACCGCTCTTCGTCTGTCCCGTCTCCCAGGACCTGTTTGCCATGGGTGACCTTACCAGGGGCATGAAGCCCCCGACAACATAGCTCCCAGGATCATTCGGGCACTCAAACCCCTCCACCACGTTAAGGTGGAGGGGTTTCAATTTATACTAAAAGACCATCCAGCCCCACAGAAAAAAAATATAATGAAAAGAACATTATCAGATAAATCGGTTACAGAGTTTAAAGAAATTATTGAGCCATTACTGAAAGATATGTCATGTGACAATGAGAATAATTTTAATCCAACTGTCACTGATCAATTGGTTGACAGAACAATGCTCACCTTAAAATCTGCTCTCGATGTTGTAGCTCCGCTAAAACAGAAAAGCATTAAACCAAGACCTCCGGCTCCATGGTACACGTTACAGCTCAGGACACTCAAACAACATGTGAGACGCACAGAGAAGCTTTGGCGCCGCTCGCGCTCTGAGCAGTCTCTGAAGGCATGGAAGCTCTGCCTGCTCATTAAGGCCACTCTGTGGAAAGCCTGAACCAGATACTATTCAAATCTAATAGAAGTAAACAAAAATAACCCCAGATTTCTGTTCAGCACTGTAGCCAGGCTGACAAACTCCCACACCGCTAATGAGTCTCTTATCCCCTCGAACATTAGTTGTGATGACTTTCTTCACTTCTTCAATTACAAAATTACAACCATTAGAGACAAAATCAACAAAGTTACTCCAAAAATCAGCTCTGAGCAAATCCAGTCTGTAATGCCAATATCCCACATGGATCCTCTAATAATATTAGATAAATTTACTCCTGTTGATGAGGTGGAGATTACCTCAGCCATCATGTCGTCCAAACCATCAACCTGTTTGCTCGACCCTATTCCAATCAGACTCCTCAAAGAAGCCCTCCCCCTAATAATAGATTCCATCCATAACATAATAAATATGTCGTTAGAAAATGGCTACGTTCCTCAGTCCTTTAAGTATGCTGTGATTAAACCTCTTTTAAAAAAACCTAAGCTAAATCCTGATTAACTAGTCAACTATAGACCTATCTCTAATCTTCCGTTCCTCTCAAAAATTCTAGAACGAGTGGTGGTGAAACAGCTCTGCCGCCAACTGCAGGACAATAATATATTTGAAAAATTTCAATCTGGATTCAGAGCTCACCGCAGCACAGAGACTGCACTGCTTAAAGTAACAAATGATTTACTACTTGCTGCTGATAACGGGCTGGCTTCAGTCCTGGTCCTACTGGACGTCAGTGCAGCGTTTGACACCATTGATCACAACATTCTACTACAGAGGTTAGAATGTGACATTGGAATCAGAGGGACCGCCCTCAAATGGTTTAAATCCTATCTATCAGATAGGTACCAGTTTGTTAGTATAAACCAGAGCACCTCTCCCTGTTCTAAAGTAGCCTGTGGTGTTCCACAAGGATCTGTGCTTGGTCCAATCCTATTTACTCTGTATATGTTGCCATTGGGTAACATTATCAGAAAACATGGCATTAATTTTCACTGCTATGCTGATGACACTCAGCTGTACTTATCAATGAAGCCAAATCAGACTGATCAAATAGATAAACTCAGTGCATGTGTGAAGGACATCAAAACCTGGATGTCCTTGAATTACCTGCTCTTAAATCCTGAAAAAACAGAGGTCATTGTCGTTGGTCCCAAAGGTCAAAGAGATTCTCTGTCGGACCAGATAATCTCACTCGACAATGTGAATATAGCTTCTAGCCCGACTGTAAAAAATCTTGGAGTCCTATTTGATCAAAATCTCTCATTCACAGCCCATATAAACCTAGCTTGTAAAACCGCATACTTTCACCTGCGAAATATAACTAAAATTAGAAAAACTCATCCATGCATTTGTTACTTCCAGACTTGATTACTGTAATTCTCTGCTCGCCGCCTGCCCCAAAAGTACTATAAAGTACTATAAAGTACTATAAGGAGCCTCCAGTTGGTCCAAAATGCAGCGGCCAGAATCCTAACAGGAACTAAAAGAAGAGACCACATCAGTCCTGTGCTAAAATATCTGCACTGGCTTCCTGTCGAGCTTAGAATCAAATTCATAGTCCTCCTCCTGACATACAAAGCCCTAAACGGTATGGCCCCATCCTATCTGCAAGATGCTATTGTCCCGTACCAGCCAAACAGAGCACTCCGCTCTCAGAATGCAGGACTATTAGTGGTTCCTAGAGTGTCCAAAAGTACAGTGGGAGGGAGAGCATTCAGTTACCAAGCTCCTGTGCTATGGAATCAACTCCCTGCTGATGTTAAACAGGCCCCCACAGTCTCTGTATTTAAGACCAGGCTTAAAACCTTCCTCTTCGGTATAGACCAGGTTACATAGTGAGGGAGTTAGGGACATTAAAACCCGGGATAAGACAGGCTGCAGTAGGAGTAACTAGCTGGGGGACGTATGGCAACCTGAGCACTATCCTCTACTTTGTCCTATTTTCTCATCAGCAATGCTATTCACATGTTGTCCCCTGTCCCACTCCCCCTGTGGAGTGTAACTCTTTCAGATGCCCCGATGACAGCTGGACCCTCTCCTCCTCCCCGCCTGGCCCTCCTCCTCACCTGGCTCTCCTCCTCCTCGCCTGGCTTTCCTCCTCCTCGTCTGGTCTTCCTCCTCCTCACCTGGCCGATTTTTCTTGTTTTGTCTGATTTTTCCTGTTGTTTTGTTTTTGTGTGTAGGCAGCACGGTGGCTGAGTGGCTCATGTCTCACAGCAGAGGGTTTGGTTCGATCCCCGGGTCACCAGGCCTTTCTGTGTGGAGTTTTTCATGTTTCTCCCTGTGTCTGGATAGGTTTCCTCCGGGTACTCCGGTTTCCCCCATCAACCAAAACATGAACGCCCTTCGGGACAAATGTTGTTGTGATTTTGGATGTTACAAAAATAAATGAATTGAATTGGTACATTCCATAGGTCTGCGCCCCCTGGTGGCATGTGTCATTTACCTTCGTGTTAGTAAATCAAGACCTAGTGATGTAGCGCTGCACTGCTAGAAAATACCTCACAATAATAAGATGGAAAGAACTGGCACGGCATGTGATATTATGATGTGCATTATTCACCTTTTAATAAGTTTATACCAAGGTAAATTGTGTGGATAAAGTCAGTGTGGCTCCTTTGTCAAACTGAAGCACAAGTATTTTTCAAAAAACAAGTTAGCATTACCTAGCGCCTTATGCTAGTGGACTTTTCCTCTGCTTTTTACACAGAACAGAGCAGGCTGCACATTGAGCATTGAGTTTAACAATGTGAAGACATGACATATGTTTGAGTTAACTTCATCATTCAGCAACTGGACAAACAAAAATAAACTTATTCTAAGTTGTGGCTTCTCTCAGTGCAGCTGCCTGAGCCCCACATCTGACCCATGAACTGAACTGAACAAAGCTGAGCCACTACAGCTACACTGCTGGTGCTGAGCCCTGGGTGCAGCAGCCAGGTTTCCCCTTGTGGTTCGCTGGTTCACCTAGAGATCAACCTAGAGTGAAAGCTGGGAGCGCATTATCCAAGATGCATGTCCCAATTTACATGCTCATAGCGCACAGTCCTAGGGCCTCTTCGGCCAGTCTCTTAATGTCATCAGTGCGCTAATCGTGTCACAGTTTCACAGATACATAAGAAACAGCTCGACAAAGGCTGAACTAGACTTTGTTTGAACAGTGAAGAGACAGTTTAGTTTTAATGAAAAATATATCAAGTTTATTGTTGATGACCATAAAATAAAAGACTGAAGATTTGTTTCATTTTCTGAGACTTAAAATATATAGAAATCATGTTGCTTTGGGTTATAGGTCAACAAACAAATATTAAACCAAACTGAATGTGGATTTTGTGGAGTTCCTCTCACTGTGGCACTCCCCATTGGCTGCAGCCAGACCCTTCTCATTGGGATTGACTCTGCAGCAAACTTTAAGATAATCACGGTTAGATGTACCCAACCTTTCTTAAACCCCCCCCCCCAACAACATATGATTAATTGAGGAATCACAGGTGAAGACAATGACATTAATGTAGGTGAACACAAACACTTTGAATACAAAACAATACAGGATTATTCAAACATGCATTAATCATTCATAATATCACTGAGCACAATGACACAAAGCAATTTAAAGATTTAGGTAAAGCTCATTCTGTCACTTTAAGGTATGAGTCAGACTGGAGTTCTTTATGTAGAGCCCGACCTTTCAGAGCGGGTTTGTACCTGATACACTTTTTACTCAACAATCACATTTATTTATCGTACTGACACATTTGTCTTAAGGTTCTTGTCGTTGAAACAGATGAGCTAATTGGCTGTGTGCACAAATACACCCTGTACAGTTCTGTGCTTTGAAATTATTACCATTAGCACTGACACAGAAGACCTTTGAAAATACAGTTTGTGGTGGTCTGTTTATATGTATTATGCTCCAATATTAGCATTAGCATTAGCATTAGCACTGACACAGAGACGTACCTTTGTAAACACAGACGTTTCCTTTGTAAAGTGATCTATCAGTATTTATTGATTTTATAATAATAATATTTTAAGTTGGGAGAATCTGATTAGATTCACAGATGCCTGCTTTGTTTATAACATCTTACATGGACTCGCCCCTCCACCGCTCAATGACTTTGTTAGCCTAAGATCAAACTCAAACTGCATCACTAGAGGAGCCTCGAGAGGAGAATGTCTGATCACATTCAGAAAGACAGCATTTTGGTCAATCAGCCTATTCTGTTAGAGCTTCTAAAGTGTTGAACAGCATCCCTACAATTATCAGGGAGAGCTCCACATACAACTCTTTTAAGTCTCAATTTAAACGTTGGCTTTTAACAAATCAGACCTGTCAACACTAAACTCCTGCTGCTGCCATCTAGTGTTTGTCCTTTGCATGTGCGCCTCTGTAATTCTGCTTTAACAAATCTTTTATTGCCTCTTTGTTTATTTTCTTGTGCTTAATGTAATTGCATGCTGTTCTTTATAACCTGTCTGTTTTAATTATTTTTCTTCACTATGATTCACTTCTTAAGACTTAATGCTTTTCTTTTTAACCATGCTTGCAAATGTTTTTATAAGGAGCCATCTGTACATCATGGCAACGGACAACAGATGAAAACCAGCCTTTTGGCTAATTCTGGCATGTTAAACAGTTACTGTTGGTCAACATGCACTGTCCGCTATAAATAAATAAATAAATAAATAACACAACTCGGCAAAAACCTCATTGACATTACATGAGTATTTATTCATTTTAGCACATTAGGCAAAAACTTCATCAGGATAACATTAGAGCAGAAATGGTTGTGCAGACTGTCCCTCTCTCCATGTCCCTTATTAAAAACAAGACTCCACCCAGAGCCACATAAACTTAACTCTGTGAGTCGTGTGGCTGCTCTGTCTGTCAACTCAAATGAACTAAAAACAAGATCTGGGAAAACACAGTGATGGTTCTACGTTTTAGTTATTTTATGAAATCACACAGGAAGACTGGTTCACTTCCTCTACTAACTCACTTATCTCTTTTTCATGTTGTTTTTGCTTAGTTTCTTTCTCTTTTTCCTGCTCTTTTTGCATTGCATTTTTCTCCTCCTCATTTTTGACTTTGTTTATTTCATCTCTCTGTTTTGTAACAAGTTCATTTATTTCTTTTTCCTGTTTTGAAATTATTTTATTAATTTTAATCAACTTGTCTGGTCTTGCCCAAAGTTGTTTTACTAGAACATTTACTTCTTTCTGATGAGTTTCCATCTTCTGCCTCTGTTTATGAGCATTTAATGCCTGCAGCAGATCATAACTCTTATCTTTCTCTTTGATTTGTTCCTTGTGAAGTTGTTTGATGTACTCTGACTCCTGTCTGAGTTTCTCTTTGAACTCATTGTGCTCTTCGGCTTGGCTTCTGGCCTTCTCTTCATAAATCTTCTTCAGTTCTTCCACCTGTTTTTGATGTCCCTCCTCTAACTCCTTTCTCCTCTTTTCCTCTATTTCTAATTTTAGCTCATTTTCTTTGAGTTTTTCATTATACTTTTTTATTTCCTCTTCTACCTCTTTTTGTCTTTTTTCCTCTTCCTGTTTTCTTTCTTCATCCTCTTGTTTTCTTTTCTCCCTCCATTCTTTCCTTTCTCTTTCCCACTTCGCTCTCTCCTGCTCCATCTGTCTCTCGTACTCTTTTAGTTGTATTTCCTTTGACTTTGCTTCTGATTGGATCTTTTCTTCCATTTCTTTGTATTTTTGTTCCTGCTCAAGACGCTGCTGTTTTTCTTCATCCTTCCTTTTATTTTCTTCTTTTTCTCTGTTTTCCCGTTCTCTTTGTTGCTCTTCTTTATATTTTTCCTCTTTTTCTTTAAGTTCTTTCTCTTTCTGCTCTTTTTCTTCTTTTATTTGTCTCATTTCCTTTTGTCTTCTTTCCTCCTGTTGTCGTCTCTTTTCATCTTCTTGTTTTCTTTTCTCCAGCCTTTCTTTTCTTTCTCTTTCCCACTTCGCTCGCTCCTGTTCCATCTGTGTCTTGCTCTCTTTTAGTTTTGTTTCAATCGTTTCTTTAGATAGCTCTTCGGATTTGATTTTTTCTTCCAGTTCTTTGTGTTTTTGTCGCAGTTTTTCCTCTTGTTCCTTCCTCTGTCTGTCCTCTTCTTCTCTCTTTTTTTGTTCTCTTTTGCGCTCATCTCCTTCTTCTTTAATCTTCATTTCTTTTTCTTTTAGTTCTTTTTCTTTCTGCAGTTTTTCATTTTCAATTTGTTTAATTTCTTCTTTTAATTTTTTCTCCTGCTGTTGTCTCTCTTCATCTTCTTGTTTTCTTTTCTCCCACCATTCTTTCCGTTCTTTTTCCCACTGCTCTCTTTCCATTTCCATCTGTCTCCTGTTCTCCTGAAGTTTTACTTCAAATTGTTCTTTTGAGTCTTGCTCTAATCTTATTTTTTCCTCCAGAGCTTGTCTTTTTTGTTCCCATTCCTGATGCTGCAGTTTCTCTTCTTCCTCCCTCTTCCTCTCTTCTTCTTTTCTCTTTTCTTGCTCTCTTTTTTGCTGCTCTTTAATCTTTTCCTCCTTTTCTCTGAGTTCTTTTTCTCTCTGTTGTCGTTCTTTTTCAAATTCTTCTCTTTGTTTGTCCATTTCCTGTTGGTATTTTCTCTCCATCTCCTCCCTCTCTTTCCTCATCTCCTCTTCCTTCTCTTTCATAATTCTCTCCATCTCTTTTTTAATGGCTGCATCCGCCTCTTTGAGCATGTCGTTGGTGTAGCAGCGTCCACCGTTTTCCTTCACCATCAGATCAATCTTCTGCAGCAGCTCTTGGACCTGAGTGTGATTCTCTTTATCACAGTTATTAAACACATGGTACCTGTTCCCACAGTTAGAGATCAGGTTCTGAAAGGAACTTTCACAATGTTTGTCTATGTAATCTTCAACTGACATTTTAGCACTGGCCAGAACTTCTCCATGTGTAAAAAGGATAATAATAAACTTTTCTGCCTCTTTTCCAAACCCTTCTTTGATAAGTTTTAGTGTCTCTTTCTCTTCTTTCGTCAGTCGTGCAATTTGTAACACCACCAGAAAAACATGTGGTCCAGGAGCTAAATGACTAATGCAGCTCAGCATCTCCTCAAAGACCTCGTCATGGGACATGGTCGTGTCAAACAGTCCTGGAGTGTCCACCACAGTCACAGAGCGTCCACCTACTGTACTTTTGACACTTTTACAAGCTTTAGTGACAGACATTTGACTAGGTATAGCTAAAAACTCATCTGTTCCCAAGATGGTGTTTCCTGAAGAACTCTTTCCATTTCCTGTTTTTCCAATCAGAACAATCCTGAGACAATCAGGACTCAGACTATCATCACCTGAAACATAATAAAAACATGTAAAATATAAAGATGTAACAGAGCCAGGCTCTGGGCCTGTTGGGCAGGTTAAATGTTCATGTAAAATACACAGAAATGATGAGATGGTAAAGAGTTTCCCTTTGCTTCGCTTCTGCCACATGGGCCCTTTTCAGGCACATAGGCCCTTTATACACTGCCACCTGGCTGGCTACAGTTGTGCTAAAATAAATCAATATTTAAACATCAGGCAGCAGACAGTGAGTCACAGATGGATAACAGTAAGTTAAGATCTTTTCTATGATGTAAATACTTCATCAGAGGAAACATGTGTGTTCATAAAAGCAGGCTTATGGTCCTCTGCCTGAATTTGATTTATTTTAACACAACATGGCTAAATCCTCATTGAGGATAAATGGAACGAGAAATATTGATCAACACTTTTGAGAGAACTAATCAGGCCTCACTCTAGTTTTTCATGGATCTAAGCTCTGCCTACTGATGTGAAGGTTCATCACAACTTAACAAAGTTATTGTTCAAATTAGACTGCCTCATTTCATACAATAACACACTATACAAATACACATTTGAGTGTCACACATAACAAAACTTACCACAAAAAATAAGATTAAGAATAACCATACTCACATCTTTTTGTTTTACTTTTCATGTCGTCAATTTCTTTGTGTTGAGCTGAAATCTTCTCTATTTGAGCTTGATGGAGTGTCTCTGTGGTGTAGCTGTAACTTAAATTCTTGGTCCTCAATGTGTCTAAATAATCCAGCAGCTGAGAGACCTGCCTCTGGTCCCTGGAGTTGAGTATAAAATATCCTCCTCCACAGCTCTGACACAGCTCCAGGATGTCTCTGTCTCCATTGACAAACTGAAGCACAGCTGGAGCAGTGGGGTCTGAGTCCACAGTGAACAGAATCATAGTGAGGAGAAGGACTCGTGAGCTGAGTGTGTCCTGGATGGTCTTTAGCTCGGCCTTGTCTTCGTCGGTGAGTGGACCCAGCGGTAGAACCAGGATGAAGAGGTGGACACCCTCAGGAGCACAGAGGGAGATGCAGTGGAGACACTGCTGCATCACTGCCTCTAGAGGTTTTCCAGACAGATCCGGCAGCTCCACCAGAGACACCCGACGCCCACACACCTCTCCCTCATGTTTAACACACTGCCCTGGGCCGCTCGCTGCAGGGAGCTCTGCTCGCCCTAAGATGGACTCAGCTGCTGAGGTCTTCTCTGCTCCACTTCTCCCAAAAAGAACTAGGCTCAGAGAGGGTTTCTGCTCCTCAGTGAGAGTGAGGAAGGATGCTCTGTTTTCATGTACAATCCTCATGAGGGAATCAGTCAAGAGTTTGTGGTTTTCATCAAAGATGTTGTAGAATCTTCCACCACAATCAGAAATGAGCTTTGAAACACTGGGGGTCATTTGCATGTTGTGTGTGAGAACCACCATGGAATGTTTAAAGACACCTGGACCAAACAGACTCAGGATGAGCATCAGAGTTTTCCTGTCGTTCTCAGTGAAGTCTAAAGGTTTCACCAACAGCAGCAGGACGTTGGGTCCAGGATAACACTCAGACACACATTTCTTCATTTCTTCTGTCACAGTCTCCACAGACAGACTGAACAAGTCTGGGGTCTTCACTACCACTGCTCTTTCTTTCCACATAGCAGAATATGTTGTTGAAATATGATGTTGTGTTGGCACACCCAAGTGATCGTTGTACTTCTGATGAATAAAATTAAACATTTTGTTTTTTTTATCATCGCTTTTTCCAAACAGTACAATCCTGAGAGCAGCTCCTGGGAAACACAGTTAAATCAATGCTGAGGGAATAATCTTGGGGGCAGATTTTTTTTTTTTCTTTGTACTCACCTGAAGATAACATAGGCTTTTTCAATATGTTAAGTCCTGCCAAAAATTAAATATTTACTTGAAACAAAGAAACACATAAAGGTTATAAATCAGCTGTTACTCCAGTTACCTTTTTTAACTGCAGTAAAAATGCCGCCTTCTCTTTCTTTGGTCTGATGATGAGCAATTTGAGAAGCATCCTCAAATTTATCGTGGACAACATGGTTTCCATTGTCCTCTTTAAATATCTGGATTATTTTAGTAAAGAGCTCTTTGTGTACTTCAGAGGTCATATATGATTCAAGGCTCTTCACCCACTGATATCTGCCTTTGCACTTTGTAATCAGATCTTTCAGAGGGGGAGAATTCACATCCTCCATTACACTGGTCTCTTTTGTTGCTGTTAGCAGCACCAGTGAATGATGGAAGGCCTGCTCACTGAAGCTCCTCAGGACTGACTGTAGTCTGAGGTTGTGTTGTTCAGTGAAGTCTTCAGGCTGTAGAACCAACAGGAACACATGAGGACCAGGGGCACAGGCGTCTGCTATGTCTGTGACTATCTCTGACAGTTTGTATGCAGTGAGGCCGGACTGGAGCGGGTCTGGACAGTTGATCACTGAGATCTCCTTGTCTTGGAGTTTTCCTGTTTGTCTTGTGGGACGTTCAGGTTCTTTTGTTGCATCAAACACAATGTCATTCAATAACAGGTTTCCCACAGAGCTCCTCTGACTCCAGTCACTCCCCAGAATAACCACCCTGAGCTCAGACACTGGAAAGACACAAGAACCAAAATGCAATTAACTAAGAGTTAAAATACTGCTAATGAAAAACTTGTGTGGTAATAGAATATTTAGTACATTACTAATTGAAACTTGTCCTTTCTGATAAAAATTGGACCAGAATCTGGGGTGAATAGCTATAGCAAAGTTATGGTTGATTTCAGAAAAAGGACAAAAGGCCTCATTTATCAATCGTTTGTCCATGTGCTAAAGAGCTAACCATGCTAAAAGTGGAGCAATTCTCACAAACTATGGATCTTTTAAAATAAATCTTGAGTGTAATTAGTGGCCACTCATTGCTACTGCAGTAAAAAAATCTCTCCCATACAGACTGCTCCGATGGCACAGGCATGTGTTTATGTGCATGTATTACCTCCATCCTTCATCCCGCCTTTAAATCCAAAGCTAAAAGCATAACACTGGTTTACTTGCTGTTAAACATTTTCCCCTATCCTCGTCAGACGTTCCTCGATCCAAACACTATGCAAGAATGTTTGGAAGTAGGGCAAACGCTCATTTGCAACAACACTTCTGTCAGAGCAGATATATGCAAACTTTTGCACTCGCTGAATACACTCTTTTACATATCAGTTTTGCGTAAATAATCTGAATATTTCCCACTGGTAAATCACAACACGCCCAAAACTACACATGGTATTTTTCAGTTTGTACTCACAGGTTAGCTCATGGAGTGATAACTGAAGCCTCAAATGTACAACATTTAGAAAATAAAAACTGACAAACTAGTGAAATTAATTATTTATAACATAATAATGTTACATTTAAGCAAATCCTCATTTAAGGAAAACTCAAATCCAAATCAATTCTGAATTCGTGGACAGGACTAATATTGCATTTACTCTGAGAGCTTTCATTTATCTCACAACCTATGAATATTTATTAGTAGTATTAGCTGTTGTATATTAGTATATTCTGTATATTTTTATTTACTTACTGTAAGGTGGTAAAAATGGGAAACTATTGCTACGCTTCAGTGGAACATCTGCAAATACAAAACAAAACTGTCAGGACATACAGATGTATTATTACCACAGACTGTACATATACACACTTGACTTTATACATCTGATTATTACTAATGATTTATTGCATTTGACAGTTTCACCTTTTAGAGCTTTTTATGTTATTATTTATTTGCTTTTCTACACAGGTGTGATGAGTTCAAAACTGTAGACAGGGCTTTGTTCATCTGTGCTGTATTTAGTCTGTTTTATACTTGTTTTTATATGTGAACTTGTCTTAATGTTCTTGCACTGGTTTTCTACAGTTTTTACCATGTATTTGGTCAGTTTTTGTTGTTGTTGTAAATGTGCTCATGGACATTGATATTTAACAGTACCGTGACCAACATTTGTGTAATAACATCCCATCTGTATGTTGTTTTTTATTTCTTTATTTTGAGTGACAGCACATGACACCATGAGGTCTAGGGCCGTGTCCCAATTCGCCAAACTGGCCTTAGAATCACCATTGGAAGTGTGCGTTGAAGGGCAGTTATGTAAATTCCGGCGCGACAAGGGCTGTCTCATTTCAACGCACCGACTGAATGTGCCCGACAAACCTGCCGTGCTCTTTCCACCGTTTCCATGGAGATCGGACGTAACCGAAGCGTGCATCCGTGCACACTTCATGCACTTCTATATCCCATCATGCACCGCGACTACGCAAAAAAGAGAAGAAAATGGAGTCCGCTGCGCAATACACGTTCAAATGTTCATACTGGGTTACCTCATCAGTGCGACATGAAACTGTTAAATCTGAATAAAGATCTGTACAGTGTGTTTGATGATTAAAAAGGAGGAGAGTTACATGGAATAAAGGAATGTGCAGTTATTGCCAGACAATAAGAGACATTATTATCATTAGAAAATATTATTGCAATAAGAATAATGTAAGAATGTTCGTTTCTATTGTGTCAAAGACCAAGAGACTGAAACAGGAACATGCAGAAAATCTTCATGTGTTCCGGTACATTCCATAGGTCTGCGCCCCCTCGTGGGCACGTGTCATTTACCTTTGTGTTAGTAAATCAAGATACTAGCTTGATGTAGCGCTGCACTGCTAGAAAATACCTTATAATAAAAAGATGAAAAGAACTGGCACAGCATAGAAGGGAAACAGCGCCCTCTAAAGTTATTAAAGTGGTGTAGCCACTGGACAAAATACCGAACCATTAAACTGCAATATCCCACTTTATGTACAACTAATGAATGAATTTTACATGTATGAATGTAAAAATGATATTGTTACCTCTGTCTCTGTTATTACGTTTTCACAAGGTTTATTTTGTTAAAGTTATGAAGTAGCTACAGTTGAGAAAAAAAATCACCTTGAACGTTATATTTGCCTATTGATATTCAATCTAAACAGAAAAAAACAGCTGCGACGACGACATCTCGACTTCTTCTATTAAATAATAAATAATAAAAAATAACGTACATAATGTACGTATCGTACGCTCAAAGACAGAGGTGGAAGTGCGGTCCGTGGTGTGGGCCTGTCCCACTTCAGCAAGATGGAGGATACACTGAGGAGGGCAGATTCTTGACTGGAACCTTCAAACTACACTTTGTCCAAATTGGCACCTTTTTAATTTAACACATTTAACTCTTTTAAACATGTTTATTCTGTATTCTGTCGCTGTAGCCACATGTATGCCTCAGCTTAAATGTATTTATATCAAAGTTCGACAATTTCACATTTTAATCTTAGAATGTCATGATGCATGTATCTCTGCTCCTGTTCTGCCTCCCTGTGTGCTCTCCCCCCTCCCTCGCCTGCCTGGACCTGGAGCTGGGCGGAGCTCCTGGCTCCTCCCGCACGCACCTGCTTCCCATCAGGGTAATCATCACCACCTGCCGTGGATAAGAGTAGCTGGGAGAAGACACTCGGGGCCAGGAAACTCTAGATGGCAGCATTATCCTAATTCGTTACGCGGACGATGAGTAGGAAAGATGAGCTGGTCAGAGGGAAGTGACGTTGTAGGAAGCGAGTGGATGTCTGGCGGGGAAATTGAAAATGACGACGAAGCAGATTTGTGGAAAACACAAAAAGGTAGACGCAAAAGGAAATTAAAGCCGCAAGCGGCATCGAACGGCCCTCGCGGGCCGTGCTTCGCACTAGGCCGGCCCCGCACTCCCTGTGGGTGGCGCTGACGCGCCACTTGCCTCTGTTTTATTGCGGCTTTGGACTCCGTTTGGCACCAAATAAGTGAAAAGACATTGGAAGTGCTGATGCACAAAATGCAAAAACATGGGTTTTCCAGGCATCGCCATGGCAACACCGTGCAAAATACAAACTTGGTCCCTCGGACTTTTTGGACGGGGACGACCTGAAGAATCACCGTGCCAAATTTCACATTCCTCAATGAAGCGAATAAGTCGTTATAAGACTTTGAAATGTACGAAAATTTGGAAATTTTCCCATTAGGATAACATGGGCGCTTTCGCGCATCGCCATGGCAACCCAGTGAAAAATATGACATGGGTCTGATTGACTTTTTTGATCAGGATGACATGAGGAGTCATGGTGCCAAATTTCACATTATTCCATGAAACTAATATTTTTCCCATGAATGGGAAAAATTGGGAGGATTCCCATTAGGATAACATTGGCAGTTTGGCGCATCGCCATGGCAACACGCTGCAAAAGACGACATAGGTCTGATTGACTTTATTGATTGGGATGACCCAATGGAATTTTGTGTCAAATTTGGTAACATTTGGGAAAACTAAATTTTTGGCCTTCCATACAAATTTATTAAATGTTCTGTAGGGGGCGCTATCGCGCCAATTTAGTTTCTGTCACAATGAGTAGCTTTAGGCCCGAAAGTTTTACAACTGATTCGAATTTGAGCAAAATCGGACTTTGCATGCGCAAACGGGAGCAAATTTTGACTTTTGAAAATTGCAAAAATTCCGATGGAATTTTGCGGCTTCGCCGCACGGAAACTGTAAAAGGGATCATCATAAATTGGATAACTTTTGATGCCCCACTTGTCTAGATGATGTACAGTGATTTTCAGCCCTGCAGGTGAAGCGCCTTCAGAGGAGTTGACGAAAATGCGACGTCAGCGAAAACGCTGACTTTGCATTTTGGAATTTTCAATCCAAGATGGCCGACTTCCGGTGCGTCCGAGGGCGTGGCCATAATAATCTTTTTTGTTTGGCATCACTTGAAGAATGCGTGTACCGAATTTCGTGGCTCTATGGCAAAGTTGACATCGGGACGTCTCCCATTGACGCAATGTATTTTGACTTTTGCAGGGGGCGCTGTCGCGCCATTTTTTTATGCCCAATGATGCACCACATAAAAAAATAAATTTTTCGCCAGACCTGAATTTTGGGCAAAATTTGGTGAGTTTTTGAAAATGTTCAGGGGGTCAAATTACTGCTCAAAGAGCAGAAGAATAAAATTAAAGCCGCAAGCGGCATCGAACGGCCCTCGCGGGCCGTGCTTCGCACTCGGCCGACCCCGCACTCCCTGTGGGTGGCGCTAACGCGCCACTTGCCTCTGTTTTATTGCGGCTTTGGACTCCGTTTGGCACCAAATAAGTGAAAAGACATTGGAAGTGCTGATGCACAAAATTGCAAAATTTGGGTTTTTCCAGGCATCGCCATGGCAACACCGTGGAAAATACAAACTTGGCCCCCTAGACTTTTTTGACGGGGACGACCTGAAGAATCACTGTGCCAAATTTTGTGTTCGTCGTTGACGGTAATAAGTCGTTATAAGACTTTGAAATGTACGAAAATTTGTAAATTTTCCCATTAGGATTACATGGGCGCTTTCGCGCATCGCCATGGCAACCCAGTGAAAAATACGACATGGGTCTGATTGACTTTTTTGATCAGGATGACATGAAGAGTCATGGTGCCAAATTTCACAGTATTCCATGAAACTAATATTTTTCCCATGAATGGGAAAAATTGTGAGGTTTCCCATTAGGATAACATTGGCAGTTTGGCGCATCGCTATGGCAACACGGTGCAAAAGACGACATAGGTCTGATTGACTTTATTGATTGGGATGACCCAAAGGAATTTTGTGTCAAATTTGGTAACATTTGGGAAAACTAAATTTTCGGCCTTCCATACAAATTTATTAGATGTTCTGTAGGGGGCGCTATCGCGCCAATTTAGTTTCTATCATAATGAGTAGGTTTAGGCCCGAAAGTTTTACAACTGATTTGAATTTGAGCCAAATCGGACTTTGCATGCGCAAACAGGAGCAAATTTTGACTTTTGAAAATTGCAAAAATTCCGATGGAATTTTGCGGCTTCGCCGCACGGAAACCGTGATAGGGATCATCATAAATTGGATAACTTTTGATGCCCCACTTGTCTAGATGATGTACAGTGAATTTCAGCCCTGCAGGTGAAGCGCCTTCAGAGGAGTTGACGAAAATGCGAGGTCAGCGAAAACGCTGACTCGGCATTTTGGAATTTTCAATCCAAGATGGCCGACTTCCGGTGTGTCAGAGGGCGTGGCCATAATAATATTTTTTGTTTGGCATCACTTGAAGAATGCGTGTACCAAATTTCGTGGCTGTATGAAAAAGTTGACGTCGACGTCTCCCATTGACGTCAAAAATTTGACTTTTGCAGGGGGCGCTGTCGCGCAATTTTTTTATGCCCAATGATGCACCACATAAAAAAATAAATTTTTCGCCAGACCTGAATGATGGGCAAAATTTGGTGAGTTTTTGAATATGTTTAGGGGGTCAAATTAGTGCTCAAAGAGCAGAAGGAAGAAGAAATTAAAGCCGCAAGCGGCATCGAACGGCCCTCGCGGGCCGTGCTTCGCACTAGGCCGGCCCCGCACTCCCTGTGGGTGGCGCTGACGCGCCACTTGTCCCTTTTTTATTGCGGCTTTGGGCTGCACTTGTCACCAAACAAGTCAAAACACATCGGAAGTGCTGATGCACAAAATGCAAAAACATGGGTTTTCCAGGCATCGCCATGGCAACACCGTGCGAAATACAAACTTGGCCCGTTGAACTTTTTTGACGGGGACGACCTGAAGAATCACTGTGCCAAATTTGATGTTCGTCGTTGACGGTAATAAGTGGTTATAAGACTTTGAAATATACGAAAATTTGGAAATTTTCCCATTAGGATAACATGGGCGCTCTCGCGCATCGCCATGGCAACCCAGTGAAAAATACGACATGGGTCTGATTGACTTTTTTGATCAGGATGACATGAAGAGTCATGGTGCCAAATTTCACATTATTCCGTGAAACTAATATTTTTCCCATTCATGGGAAAAATCGGGAGGATTCCCATTAGGATAACATTGGCAGTTTGGCGCATCGCCATGGCAACACGCTGCAAAAGACGACATAGGTCTGATTGACTTTATTGATTGGGATGACCCAATGGAATTTTGTGTCAAATTTGGTAACATTTGGGAAAACTAAATTTTTGGCCTTCCATACAAATTTATTAAATGTTCTGTAGGGGGCGCTATCGCGCCAATTTAGTTTCTGTCACAATGAGTAGCTTTAGGCCCGAAAGTTTTACAACTGATTCGAATTTGAGCAAAATCGGACTTTGCATGCGCAAACGGGAGCAAATTTTGACTTTTGAAAATTGCAAAAATTCCGATGGAATTTTGCGGCTTCGCCGCACGGAAACTGTAAAAGGGATCATCATAAATTGGATAACTTTTGATGCCCCACTTGTCTAGATGATGTACAGTGATTTTCAGCCCTGCAGGTGAAGCGCCTTCAGAGGAGTTGACGAAAATGCGACGTCAGCGAAAACGCTGACTTTGCATTTTGGAATTTTCAATCCAAGATGGCCGACTTCCGGTGCGTCCGAGGGCGTGGCCATAATAATCTTTTTTGTTTGGCATCACTTGAAGAATGCGTGTACCGAATTTCGTGGCTCTATGGCAAAGTTGACATCGGGACGTCTCCCATTGACGCAATGTATTTTGACTTTTGCAGGGGGCGCTGTCGCGCCATTTTTTTATGCCCAATGATGCACCACATAAAAAAATAAATTTTTCGCCAGACCTGAATTTTGGGCAAAATTTGGTGAGTTTTTGAAAATGTTCAGGGGGTCAAATTACTGCTCAAAGAGCAGAAGAATAAAATTAAAGCCGCAAGCGGCATCGAACGGCCCTCGCGGGCCATGCTTCGCACTCGGCCGACCCCGCACTCCCTGTGGGTGGCGCTAACGCGCCACTTGCCTCTGTTTTATTGCGGCTTTGGACTCCGTTTGGCACCAAATAAGTGAAAAGACATTGGAAGTGCTGATGCACAAAATTGCAAAATTTGGGTTTTTCCAGGCATCGCCATGGCAACACCGTGGAAAATACAAACTTGGCCCCCTAGACTTTTTTGACGGGGACGACCTGAAGAATCACTGTGCCAAATTTTGTGTTCGTCGTTGACGGTAATAAGTCGTTATAAGACTTTGAAATGTACGAAAATTTGTAAATTTTCCCATTAGGATTACATGGGCGCTTTCGCGCATCGCCATGGCAACCCAGTGAAAAATACGACATGGGTCTGATTGACTTTTTTGATCAGGATGACATGAAGAGTCATGGTGCCAAATTTCACAGTATTCCATGAAACTAATATTTTTCCCATGAATGGGAAAAATTGGGAGGTTTCCCATTAGGATAACATTGGCAGTTTGGCGCATCGCTATGGCAACACGGTGCAAAAGACGACATAGGTCTGATTGACTTTATTGATTGGGATGACCCAAAGGAATTTTGTGTCAAATTTGGTAACATTTGGGAAAACTAAATTTTCGGCCTTCCATACAAATTTATTAGATGTTCTGTAGGGGGCGCTATCGCGCCAATTTAGTTTCTATCATAATGAGTAGGTTTAGGCCCGAAAGTTTTACAACTGATTTGAATTTGAGCCAAATCGGACTTTGCATGCGCAAACAGGAGCAAATTTTGACTTTTGAAAATTGCAAAAATTCCGATGGAATTTTGCGGCTTCGCCGCACGGAAACCGTGATAGGGATCATCATAAATTGGATAACTTTTGATGCCCCACTTGTCTAGATGATGTACAGTGAATTTCAGCCCTGCAGGTGAAGCGCCTTCAGAGGAGTTGACGAAAATGCGAGGTCAGCGAAAACGCTGACTCGGCATTTTGGAATTTTCAATCCAAGATGGCCGACTTCCGGTGTGTCAGAGGGCGTGGCCATAATAATATTTTTTGTTTGGCATCACTTGAAGAATGCGTGTACCAAATTTCGTGGCTGTATGAAAAAGTTGACGTCGACGTCTCCCATTGACGTCAAAAATTTGACTTTTGCAGGGGGCGCTGTCGCGCCATTTTTTTATGCCCAATGATGCACCACATAAAAAAATAAATTTTTCGCCAGACCTGAATGATGGGCAAAATTTGGTGAGTTTTTGAATATGTTTAGGGGGTCAAATTAGTGCTCAAAGAGCAGAAGGAAGAAGAAATTAAAGCCGCAAGCGGCATCGAACGGCCCTCGCGGGCCGTGCTTCGCACTAGGCCGGCCCCGCACTCCCTGTGGGTGGCGCTAACGCGCCACTTGTCCCTTTTTTTATTACGGCTTTGGGCTGCACTTGTCACCAAACAAGTCAAAACACACTGGAAGTTCTGATGCACAAGATGCAAAAACATGGGATTTCCAGGCATCGCCATGGCAACACCGTGCAAAATACACACTTGGCCCCCCGGACTTTTTTGACGGTGACGACCTGAAGAATCACTGTGCCAAATTTCACATTCCTCAATGAAGTGAATAAGTCATTATAAGACTTTGAAACGTACGAAAATTTGGAAATTTTCCCATTAGAATAACATGGGCGCTTTTGCGCATCGCCATGGCAACCCAGTGAAAAATATGACATGGGTCTGGTTGACTTTTTTGATCAGAATGTCATGAAGAGTCATGGTGCAAAATTTCACATTATTCCATGAAACTAATATTTTTCCCATGAATGGGAAAAATTGGAAGATTTCCCATTAGGATAACATTGGCAGTTTGGCATATCGCCATGGCAACACGGAGCAAAAAAACACATGGGTGTGATTGACTTTATTGATTGGGATGACTAAATGGAATTTTGTGTCGAATTTGGTAACATTTGGGAAAACTAAATTTTCAGCCTTCCATACAAATATATTTGTTATTCTATAGGGGGCGCTGTAGCGCCAAATTTATTTGTTTCACAATCACATGAAATAAGCATGAAGGTTTTACAACTGATTCGAATTTGAGCCAAATCGGACTTTGTATGCGCAAACGGGAGCAAATTTAGAAATTTGAAAATTGCAAAAATTCCGATGGAAATTTGCGGCTTCGCCGCACGGAAACCATACAAGAGATCATAATGAATTGGATAACTTTTGATGCCCCCCTTGTGTAGATGATGTACAGTGAATTTCAGCCCTGCAGGTGAAGCGCCTTCAGAGGAGTTGACGAAAATGCGAGGTCAGCGAAAACGCTGACTTTGCATTTTGGAATTTTCAATCCAAGATGGCCGACTTCCGGTGCGTCAGAGGGCGTGGCCATAATAATCTTTTTTTTTTGGCATCACTTGAAGAATGCGTGTATCGAATTTGGTGGCTGTATGAAAAAGTTGACGTTGACGTCTCCCATTGACGTAAAAAATTTGACTTTTGCAGGGGGCGCTGTCGCGCCATTTTTTTATGTCCAATGATACACCACATAAAAAAATAAATTTTTCGGCAGACCTGAATTTTGGGCAAAATTTTGTGAGTTTTTGAATATGTTCAGGGGGTCAAATTACTGCTCAAAGAGCAGAAGAAAGAAGAAATAAAAAAAATTAAAGCCGCAAGCGGCATCGAACGGCCCTCGCGGGCCGTGCTTCGCACTAGGCCGGCCCCGCACTCCCTGTGGGTGGCGCTGACGCGCCACTTGTCCCTTTTTTATTGCGGCTTTGGGCTGCACTTGTCACCAAACAAGTCAAAACACATCGGAAGTGCTGATGCACAAAATGCAAAAACATGGGTTTTCCAGGCATCGCCATGGCAACACCGTGCGAAATACAAACTTGGCCCGTTGAACTTTTTTGACGGGGACGACCTGAAGAATCACTGTGCCAAATTTGATGTTCGTCGTTGACGGTAATAAGTGGTTATAAGACTTTGAAATATACGAAAATTTGGAAATTTTCCCATTAGGATAACATGGGCGCTCTCACGCATCGCCATGGCAACCCAGTGAAAAATACGACATGGGTCTGATTGACTTTTTTGATCAGGATGACATGAAGAGTCATGGTGCCAAATTTCACATTATTCCGTGAAACTAATATTTTTCCCATGAATGGGAAAAATCGGGAGGATTCCCATTAGGATAACATTGGCAGTTTGGCGCATCGCCATGGCAACACGCTGCAAAAGACGACATAGGTCTGATTGACTTTATTGATTGGGATGACCCAATGGAATTTTGTGTCAAATTTGGTAACATTTGGGAAAACTAAATTTTTGGCCTTCCATACAAATTTATTAAATGTTCTGTAGGGGGCGCTATCGCGCCAATTTAGTTTCTGTCACAATGAGTAGCTTTAGGCCCGAAAGTTTTACAACTGATTCGAATTTGAGCAAAATCGGACTTTGCATGCGCAAACGGGAGCAAATTTTGACTTTTGAAAATTGCAAAAATTCCGATGGAATTTTGCGGCTTCGCCGCACGGAAACTGTAAAAGGGATCATCATAAATTGGATAACTTTTGATGCCCCACTTGTCTAGATGATGTACAGTGATTTTCAGCCCTGCAGGTGAAGCGCCTTCAGAGGAGTTGACGAAAATGCGACGTCAGCGAAAACGCTGACTTTGCATTTTGGAATTTTCAATCCAAGATGGCCGACTTCCGGTGCGTCCGAGGGCGTGGCCATAATAATCTTTTTTGTTTGGCATCACTTGAAGAATGCGTGTACCGAATTTCGTGGCTCTATGGCAAAGTTGACATCGGGACGTCTCCCATTGACGCAATGTATTTTGACTTTTGCAGGGGGCGCTGTCGCGCCATTTTTTTATGCCCAATGATGCACCACATAAAAAAATAAATTTTTCGCCAGACCTGAATTTTGGGCAAAATTTGGTGAGTTTTTGAAAATGTTCAGGGGGTCAAATTACTGCTCAAAGAGCAGAAGAATAAAAAAAAAAAAAATAATAATATTTTTAGCAAAAACAATATATCCGAAAACATTACAATGGCATATTATACCTTTTTTGAAAGCTCTCAACTTTCCCCACGTCACCGTGGGGTCAATGGCGAATGACGAGCGCTAACGCGCTCGTCATTCGCCATGACGTCGGGGTCCGCCATTGACCTCCCATTGACTTCCATTCATTTTAGCAGTAACAAGTATGGCCCATGCCTGCGGCATGGGGGCTTGGATAGGGCTCAATGCCAGGAGTGTGTTTGGGGACATGAGCGCTTCGCGCTGCGTCAGCGTCAACATTGAGTCAATGGGCTTTGCCCATTGACTCAATGTTGACGCTGACATGCTAGCAAGAACAAATATGCATGTCCCATGCCTACGGCATGGGTTGCTAGGACACAGGAGTCTGTGCAGGGGGCGATGGGGGACGACTCCGATTGACTCCTGTTAACGCATGTCAGCGTCAACATTGAGTCAATGGGCTTCGCCCATTGACTCAATGTTGACGCTGACATGCTAGCAACAACAAATATGCAAACCCATGCCTACGGCATGGGTTGCTAGGACACAGGAGTCTGTGCAAGGTCGCGGTGCTGCCACGAAGTTGCGCGCTTCGCGACCTGAAGAATCACTGTGCCAAATTTGATGTTCGTCGTTGACGGTAATAA